>NW_027317724.1:0-6791 GCF_032062135.1 Pyxicephalus adspersus | reverse complement strand
CAATCACAGAGCAGTAGAGGTGATGAATGGAGATACGTATCTCCATTCAACCTCTATTGCCCTGGTATTGCCTGCGGTTACAGCTAATTGAAGGCACGTGCTTCCAATTAGCTGTAACCACAAAGTTCCCACGGTCCGGGAATCCCACAATGACATTATGATTCATAATGTCATTGTCAGGTAACCTGTAAAAAATAAAAAAAAAACAAGTTAAAATAAAAACACATAAAAATTTAATTCATTTAAGATTAATTTTTATTTTTTTAAGCTTTTTTTTCCCAAATTTTTGTAGTCGAATCCCGTGTTTTTCGGGTCGGGTCTATCCCACTTCAAACAGCCATATTCGGGTCGAATATAAGGACAACCCGAATAGGAACATCAACACTAGTGATATATCTTCCAAGACCTGTAACAGGTCTGGGGTATCTTTCAGAAAAGAAAAAGGGATGTAAGTAACTGTCGACTAGCTGACTTGCTCATGAAGAGATACTGTTAATCCCAGACACAAAAGGACATCCAGAGGGGTTCTTTAGACTCATGTATTTTTGGTATAGAATAAAACGTTGGAAGCTTTGGATGTTTATTGTTCAAATAGTTAAAGACCTCGCTGTCAATCGCTCCATCATTATTAGCTTTGGCAATTATCTCATAATGTTCAGAATAAAATTCTCTGATTTGTAAAGCTGCACTTTTTTTGTTCCAAGTGTGGTTATCTAGAATCTTAAGACACATTTGTTTATAATTTTCCACATCTAGCACTACAACATTGCCACCCTTGTCAGAGGGATTAATAATGATGTCGGAGTTGGATTCTAAATTTTTAATTACTTTTAATTGTGTTTTCAACAAATTCCTATGCCAGTTGGATATATCAAGAAGAAGAGAAACCTGTTGAATAAAGGCATATATTGTGGGATTTTGTCTAAGGTCAGGGTAGCTTTGTCATTTAAGATTGATTTTAAAGGTACCTGGCCTTGTTTCTTCTTCTGCTGGGAGGGAAGAGGTTTCAAAGGAATCATCTGCATTACCATCTTCCCATAATTCCATCAAGTGTTTTAGGGCTCTAAATTCTTGGATATTGTACCCCCACCTGGATTTTGTTTTACTTGTTTATCAGTAAATTGTTCTTTATCAAAGAGTACTCAAAACAGTTCAAGGGGCAAAAACTAAGTATCCTGAGTGGATAATTTATATTTCGACAAGGTAATCACATTTAATTGGGGTTGTTGGGGGGGATTTTGTAAACAAAGTTTTTCATGGATCCTGGTATGTTTGGACTTTGTAGCGGGAGGCCCGTTACTTTGCCTAAAAAAGTGGCTGGATTTAGTATTTGTGTTCTGTGAATATTAGGTCCTACTGACGCAAAGTCCCCATGTTCCCCCGTGACATTAGGACCAGTGAGAATATCAGATGTAGTTTCAGTGCTAGAAGAATTTGCTGATTCCAGTGAATCATTAGATCGTGCAGTGGAGATAGTAATATGTTTTATTTTGCCATCATGTATTTTTAAGTTGTATCATCTTAAGTTTTATATGTAGTGCCCTGTGATTCATCATTAGGGAACCTCTTTGTTCCTAGTTTGTGATTATTCCTAAAATTACTAGTGTTTGAAACCTGTGACAAGCTCTCGAACCCACTTTCATCTGATGTTTCAATGTTCCTTTCATGCTCATTGAATCCTTTTTTTCCTCTGCTTTTTCTAGTGGTTTGATTTCACCTATATGCTCTATTTGAAAAAAAATGCCTGTTGATGTTTTAGGAATTTTTGTTCTTTGTTGGAAACTTTTCTTTTTTATGCTAATTGATGACAATGGAATTGATAAGCTATAACAAATGATGTAAGTATATGATATTAGGTGCCATTTAGTTAGGCAAAAGTAACTGATTTGATAAAATGATCATGTTAATAAAAATTATATTTGTATATACATGGAAAAGACAAAATCTATTTATTATTATTAATATTATTATTATTATTATTATTATTAATAATAAACAGGATTTTTATAGCGCCAACATTTTACACAGCGCTGTACATTAAATAGGGATTGTTAAATGACAGATACAGGAGGAGAGAACCCTGCAGCTCTAGAGAAGTCTTGTATCCATGCCTGTGATGAGGTTATGAGTGAGGAAGTCATTGGTAGGTCATTGGAGGAGCGGAGAGAGCGGCAGGGGGAGTATTTTTTTACCAAGTCAGAAATGTAAGTGGGACAATAACGTACCCGATGTGTTTCACCTACTTTGGCTTCCTTGGCTTCCTCAGGGATAATGAGTTGCAAACTCAAGCTGCAATTATCAAGAGAAAGTATCCATCACTAAGTTGTGTCCAAAAAATAATATAAGTCTGTCAGAGCAATTGTCATCTTGGGAGAACCTTTAGAATTAATGGAACACTGAGTCTGAAATGTAAGTTATTACCAAATAATAACCTTAATCAATAGAAATCACTCAATGTGCGATACACTATGAGATTTTGACATTTTTAATATTGATTTTTATTTCGTATTACATAATTTTCCAATTATTTATGAGATATTTCAGATTATGTAAAATAATACTTTTACATAAAAAAATGTATATTATTATAGAACTATATAGAATTTTGATATAGAACAATTCTATCAAGATGACAATTGCTCTGATAGAATTATATTATTTCTTGGACACAATGTAGTGATGGATACTTTCACTAGATAATTGTAGCCTGAATTTGCAAGTCTTCATATCCCCTGAGGAAGCCAAAGTAGTCGAAAAGCGTTGGGAAGGAGTTATGTGGATCTTGTTATTCTAACAGTTTGTGACATATGACACTGTGCTCATTTCATGATTAAGATGAGCCCTTGACCTTATGAAGTTCTGGGTTATATGTAATGTTATAATTTATATATACATCATGTGAATAGCCTTTTTGGATTAAATAAATTTGTTTGTTTTTGCCTGCATTAATTAAGTGCCATAAAACCCTCCTTTTTTCTCTCTTCGAACCCCCTTCCTTCTCTAGAATACTATACACACTAATATTAATTTAAACTATGCTTGGAACTCCCAAACCTCAAAACACAGTTATATATAATGCATTAAAATAGTGCTCTCATGGGGCTGCCAATTTAGATTCTTACAAGCTTGATGGGTCGGCTTTTGTCTGGGGCTCAGAGTCCTAGACTGATTGGATTTCTCAAAAACGGAACATCCCAGTCTATACAAAACTGGAACCCCCTCTTTTGGAAATAACACTCTAATGCAGATTATTTCTTCTGTTTCTTCATTAGACACAGCAATACATTTGGTTTTATTTTAAAGCAAGACAAGGCTGAACATCATACTAAAGTGGAAACTATATAGGTTTTTGGGGAACTTCAATTTTGTAAATGAGAGGACCTCTTTTGTAAAGGAAAATTACAATTACAAATCTCATACCTAACCCCCCCCCCCCCCCCCAGTGAGGCGAGTGTACGCGCACACTCGAGTCTGGACCGCGGTAAACCGCGATCGATGGCCGCGCGTACTTTCGCGCTTCCAGCGAGCGCAGATTTTATTGATGAATCAGGGGCAATGAGTTATCAGACATGGGAGTGCAGGGAGTAGTGCCAACAAAGAGAAAGCAGGATGAATAATACATTTTACAGATAATTGGGAACCATATGCGTACAATAAACAATGTGGCAAACTGAAGTCCAAGAGAAGCAGTTCAATAATATAGGTTCAAGTGAGGCTTGTAAACTTGTTCCAGGAGTGCAGGATGATGATTCAGTCAAAGAGTTTTATGTATGAATACTACTGTATAGGAATAACAACTTCCGGTGTCACGGAGCACCGGAAACTCATGTTGAGGCTAGAGACCGACAGCCTCCTCTCCTAAGTGGATGGGAATCCTGAGTAATCACACACAGATGGTAACTAACGATTGGTGTGTACGTGCTGAGGGGCGGAACCCGGCAATGGGCGGATGACGTAGGAGGATATTCCCTTCATCGGAAGCATATTCGTCGCATGAGACCCCAACTGCATCATATGGGGGAACTGGTGTGTAAGCGTGTGGCTCGACTGCAATTTCAGTGCGGTAATATTGTTTGTTTCAAGCCCTATCTAAAACTGTAAGTAAGAATGGCTTGGAGTCCGTTTGTCATTTTTGGCGTTTATGGACCTATTCCTTTTCCGTCAGGCTAATGTAAATAACATTGAAACCGAAGTAACTATAAAAACAACTAGATGTCATTTAAAGTAAGTGGGTTGTTAACCCCAGTGAATGTGCACAAAGTGGTGAAAAATGGACAAATATGGGTCTGTTACCACTTTACAAACTGTGGTGGATTCTAATCACGATAGTATTACCTATATGGTGGCATGAATGTAAAGGGATGGGCATGTTGTATAACTGATTATGAATTAATTGGCCGGCATTACATTTAAGGTGTTTGGCTATAGGGCTTGGTGCACTGTTGTGCAACATTGATTGGAATCTCTATGAAGTGGGTAATAATGGGCTATTAGGCACTAACAAACATGTAAAACACGATGAAACGGATAAAGTAAAGTGCTATCATATTTATGTTGATACCAGATTAAAGTAGATAACAGCTTGATTGCAATGACCACTGGTTTGTTTCCCACCGATTCTAACAGAGAGTATTTCTGAAAACACAAGCATCAGGTACATTGATGGATTGATGTTAATGCAGTAATAACTTAATTGATGATAACAATGTAATCTTCTTTATGGTTGTTCTTCTTTATGATTCTCTCTCCTCTCTCCTGAGGAAACGCGGAGAACCCAGAATGTATCCCTCACAGGGACACTCTAAAAGGAGAGTTTATTGTATATAGCAATAGTTTTGTGTGGTTTTATGTATTTGAAACGAGCTTTTTAATGTAAATATTAAAAAAAATGTATTTTCATATTACATGTTGTTGATATTGGCCTAAAAAATCCCGCTACAAAAATTGGTGTTCTTCACCGCATGTTATTCTTTTCTTAGTACTCAGGATATGTTAACATCTTGTTTGATTGGTTATGGAATCTGTTTTCCAACATTGGTTTATGGATTAGGCAATTTATAGCTTTTATCTTTATTGTCATTGATATATGTATCTTTGCATGCGGCTGTGTACAATGTACTCCTATGTTATTGTCAGTATGCAAATCAAGAATCATTCAGCTTCCTTGAGTTATGTATGCTGAAGAACCTGAAGCGGTTTGTTTGTACGTAAAGGAACAAAGGTATGAGGCCAAGTAGTTATCCTTTGTTGAAGGATAAAAGGAGGGAAATGTAAGCAGTTGACTTTTATTGAAGCCTGAAGTTAAATTACCTTTGTGTTTTTGCTATATTTTGTAGATAATTGAGTTTTGTTGAAAACTACCCTGTTTCCCCTACCCTGTTTCCCCGATGATAAGACACTGTCTTATTTTTTTTTGAAGGCCAAAATATGCTCTAGGGCTTATTTTCAGGGGGATGCCTTATTTACCCATGAAGAAGACTACAGTACACAGTTATTGTTCATGTATGTGCCATTGATTGTCCCCTTCTGATCACTCTGTGCCATTGATTGTCCCCTTCTGATCACTACCGTATGTGCCATTGATTGTCCCCTTCTGATCACTCTGTGCCATTGATTGTCCCCTTCTGATCACTGACTCACCGGGTAACAGACTCTGTTAGGGCAGGGATCAGCAGCTTGCTTGTCCTTTAAAGTTACTTTCAGTTTCACTCTGCACTGCAGCCAGCATCGAGGAGTCACACAGAGGCACACAGTATCAGGTATCGGAGGATGTCTTATTTGCGGGGGGTGCTTTATTTTAATTGTTTGAGCAAAAATCGAGGGGTGGCTTATTTGATGGGGATGCCTTATCATCGGGGAAACACGGTAGTTACATCCTCCTTATCAGTAAACCAACATTTGCCTCTCCCTAACCTTGAGACTCCTTACCTTGAGACATTCCGTGCTCAGCACAGTTGCTAATTGTATTTCTTGTTGTTGACTAACTACTTAGTGCCTTCCACCCTGCTGTCTGACTATATAAACTGTGATGTGATAATAAAGCTTTGAGAGTGATTTAACTACACATTGAGTTGTGTTGTTACGCTCTCCCATTATAAAGAGATCTGTTTTTTACATAAAAACACCTGATAATGATCGATTGGATGAATCATTTGAATCCCAACTGGTGATACCTTGAGTGGCAATGCAGATGAGAGAGTGTTGCTGGAACATGTCTCCGGTAGCGCTGATGTTTTCAATGACTTATTGTTCCAGCCCACCACCCACCAATTCTCTTCAAAATTTACATACACTCAACTTTGGAACAAAATTGGCTGGGACAGCCATTTATTAACAAAGAATAATTTACCTTTTATTAAAATTACAACCAATGTGTATAAAGAGATTTATGTCCATACACTAACAAGATTCAACCCAGCTAATAGAACACTCCAGCATTGAACAACTGGTTACAGATCCCGGAAAGCTACTACCACCACATACCACCAGAGGTTGATATTTTTGGCACCCAGATGCATCCACCTGCTTCCTTACATTTTCTCTACTATAAGGGGAACCCTGTCAACAAGGAAAAATGAAGACAGCCACTGCTGACCCCTGCTTCTGAAAACACCGGCTGCCTGGCTGTCATGCTGGATTAGACTTTCTCAATATGATTAAGATGAGGGAACCCTTAAAATGACTTTCAGGTCTTCAGGGAACCCATGTTATAATTACTCTATCCACAGCTTACAGTACATTAGTGTAGTAAGGGGAAGAATGCCTCTTACATTGCTGGCCATGGGGAAGAA
>NW_027317723.1:0-9808 GCF_032062135.1 Pyxicephalus adspersus | reverse complement strand
AAGATGATATGACCATTCATTGGACATGACAATGACATGACATGACAATTATTGGATGTGTGTACATAGCCCACAAGTTACGTTGCTTAGTTAGATCCCCATGCTTTGATTTGTCCATGAACCTGTATTCAAGACGACCTGGTAAAGACATAACAGCCACAAATGTACGTTATAATATGTAAGTCCTTACAGGCTCCTCTGGCCTACATGCTCTACATTCTGCTATATTGTTTTACCTATATGTAAACCTTTAGTAAGATCCTTCTACTCTAAATACACAGCGCACATTGTAAAGTGTAAGTAATCTTTTGTCAGTATAGCTCATTTGATAATGCTTAAAAATAAACTCCTCATCCATTACCTGTCTTGGTGGCATTCCATTATCTGACGCTATTAACAGGATTACATATTTGTCCTTGGCTTCTCTGTCCAGCAATCCATAAACAAGAATACTCCCATTCTACAGGAAAAGGGCAATTTGTAGTAAAATTAAATCTTTTTTTTATTCATTTTTAATACATTAACATTTTATATAATTTCAAACATTTAAATGGTAAAAAAAAGCATAATAATGATACCATTATGTAGGTTGCTATTTCTAACCTGGTTCTAAAATATTCAGCTTGCCTGGTTGGTATTCTGATCCTTGGCCTAAAATAACTTTCTGAATCATTGAATGGATGTGCAGCTCAGGTGTTCAGCTAATTATCACAAAACTTGTCACACAAATATCTACATGTGTGTTTCAGATGTGTGATTAAAACCAAAAGATCAGCTTTACATCCAGGCAAATATTATCCTTTACAATGAGTTCAGCTTACATATTCTCTCAGTGGTAGGCCTGTTTTACGTTGAGTATTGTAGAGTGAGGGTGGTTATTTTAATGGTAACACATTGTCAAATGGATCAAATAGTACAGACCTACAGTGGATCTTAGGTAATAAGTTTAAAGACATTAAGTTCAGTAACTCTAACCTATCATTCTCCATCCTCTTAACATAAGAGGTAGTGTTCTGCAGTTCACAAACCAACATTAAAGGGAGCTTATAATGTTACTTGATATGATGGTGCAGTGCACAGGAGGTAACAAGAACAAAATACTTAGCTTGATAAATAGAATAATGCAGCCACCACATCAAAAGACTGGTAAGCTTTGGTTCATGTGCTTAGGTATACTTTATTTTCAAGTGTCCATTTACAAGAATTAATTCTAAATCTATTTTTTTTTACATAACGTAAAGGTTGACTGGGGCTTATTTTATATATTGATTTGATATTTGATCAAATTTGAATGCGCTATGTAAGTTTACTATAAAAAATATAATACCTGCTGAACCCATGCAAGATTTTTCTGGGGTACCATTCGATGAGAGACAGCTATTGCATATAACCTATGATCATGGCCATATGCATGAATCAAATAAGCCCACATGTTTTAGAATGAAAGCCACAATGCTAGAAAAATACAGCTATAAAGGAATTTAAACATAAACTCTTACTTGCATTACAATGAAATTGTCTATTTTTTCAGAGGTGACTGTAGTTTGTCCATTTGATCCAGAATCCTGGTCAGTAACATTCACTTCACCTAGTAGGAGTGGTGTGCTATAATACCTCTCTGGGACTGTGAAAAACAAAGGCTGGTTCTGAAACTCTGGATTATTATCATTAATGTCAGTTACAGTAATAATAACCAACGCACTGGAATTCAGCCCAGCTGGCTCTGCATCAAACACCCAAACCTGAAAAACATGAAAAGCGTATTAAAGATTATTTTGCCATAATCTTGCTATTTAATATTATTTATATGTGGGGGTACAAAGGGTTGATTAATGTTGATCTCATTATACTTACTGTCAAAAATAATTTGCTATAGACTTAAAAATTAAGTGATCAGATGAAGCTGATTAAAGTTAATATTTGTTGGGTAGATTTTTTTATTAGAAAGAATGTTTAACCAACATATGTACTTTCCTTCATCATGCACCTCATCCTTTAGCTGGTATCATTATAAGGTGTGAATAAGAATGATGATCATTAGTCAACAATGGACAAGCACTGACTATTGGCTCACATATTGTCCAAATAAAACACAGCTCCTTGTCTAATCTGCAGTCTCTACCAGTACTTGTCAAATGCAATGTGTTTGTGATCATCTATCAAACCTTTGGATCAGAGTATATAGGACTCCTTGCAGGGGGCATGGATATTAGCCTAACTTTTCAATCAGCGCCTGCCCACTGCATTCTAGATTGGCATCACTGCTTCTGATGTTTTTTTTTCTTCTGGGTAATGTCCCTAGTCTGATGCCCAGCATATTTAACCAACTTCTTCTGAACCCATATAATCCTGGACTTACCCAGATCCCTCTGTAATTTTGACATCTACTACAAACAGCTTCCTTCCTTTTAACCACATTTGGTTAACATTCAATTTAAATATGTGTGATAAGGATTCTGATATTATCTGACCCTGATGACATTACTGTTTTCCAATACATACCTGTGGGTGGCTCATAGCAATGTGATGTCACTAACTAGTAAATTAAACAACTAAATACGTCCATCAATTCTTTCCAATGACAAGTCTTATGTGTGTACGTAGCCTTACACCTTAGAGTCAAGCTTTTTGCTTGAAATCACCAAAGAATTGCAAAAAATAAGAGTTGCATGTTAGACCAATTTGTCTGACTACTGGGAGTTCAAATTCTAAGTTATATTCACATTTTCATATAATATTTTATGTCATATTTATCCATCGTGCATAAATGCAGTAACAGGATAAAAAAAGGTAAGGCAATTAAAATGGAGGTTACTAATACAAGTTCTGTCTGACATCATATCTACAGAATTTTTTACTATAATTTAACAGGCAATCTTAATGACAAATAGTAAAGCCGCATACACACGTGCAATTCTTTCACGATCCTTTCCAACGATGAGAACCACATGATGCTGTACATACAGCACCGTTCTGCTCTATGGCGAGGGGAGGGGGGAGAGCGACAGAGCGGCACCCTGCTAAATAATAAAATGTCCTTTTTGTGAACTGGTACACACAACTGGGCTGCAAATTTCAGATGTGGTCTGACCAATGCTGTTTATCTGTATATAATGCTGTATATCTGTAATAAATGTAATTTTCCACTTGGCTGCCCAACCAAACAGTACATCCAGGTCTGCTTGTAGATTATAGACATCCTGTATGGACATAATTCCATTACATAGTATGGTGTTGTCTGCAAACACAGAAATGGTACTTTTATTCCCAAACTCTATATCATTTATAAAGATGTTACTTTTCTAAACCTATCAACCCTAACTTGCATATTAACTGTCTGTGGGGTACAGTGTCAAATGCTTTAGCAAAGTCCAAGTACACTGTATCAACTGCTATTCCACTGACTACTTGTTACTTACTTCCTCATAAAAAGAGAGTAAATTTGTTGGACAATTTCTGTCTTTCTTGAAGCCATGCTGACCATCACTTATAATAACATTTTTTAGCAGAAGCTCCTCTATGTGGTTCTTTATCAAACTCTCTAGGACCTTTCCAACTACGGTTGTTAAACTAACGGGTCTGTAGTTACTTGGTAAAGACTTTGCTCCCTTTTTGAACATAGGAACCCCATTGGCCTTACGCCAATCCATTGGTACCTTGCCAGTGACTAAAGAGTCTCTAAAAATTAGAAATAATGGCTTTGAAATAACTAAGCTCAGCTCTTTGAGGACAAGTGGATGTAATCAATTAGGTCCTGGTGCTTTGTCAACCCTAATTTTTCCCAGCTGTTTTTCTATCATATCAATTTTGAGCCGTTGTGACTCATGTAAGGCAGTGACATTGCTATTAATTATTTGGACATGAGCTCTGCCATTTTCCTTTGTGTACACAGAGCTAAAAAAGAGTGGTTAGTAAATCTGCCTTGTCTTTATCCCCAGTTACCAACCCAGCGTCATCCTTTAAGGGGCCTTCATGCTCAGATCTGATCTTTTTGCTAATAATTTATTTGACATTTTTGGGGGGGGGGTTTGCCTTACTTTCCTTTGCAATCTGTCTTTCATTTTAAAGTTTTGCACATTTTATCTCCTTTTTATATCTTTTGTTATATTCTTTATAGGTTTCAAATGATGAAGGTAATATGCAATCTCGTGTTTTGTTGCCACTGCATTTTTCTCTTTGATATTGTAAGGTGTTCTTCCTAATTTTTATTACATTTCATTGGCATCTTTTGATACATTAGCTGGCACAGTTATGACTTTCATTCAGGTTATTGGATTAATAGTAGAGCTGTTTAGGAAATCTGTTGCTGGCAAAGCTTACCATAACTAATGTTATAATTCACTGTTTCATTAATGCCGATATCACCATCGATAGCTTTAATTTCCTCTGGCTGGGTGGATAATACACCTTTCTAGATTAAAATGGTAAAAGCATTATGTATTATCTTCCAATATATACAAACAATCATAATAACTGTATTCATTTTATTTCCTTACCATCTTTTGCTCTGGTTTCACTATACCATTTTCCCACCCATTGCCAGTCAATTGAATATGTTTGAGGCCAAGAATCAATTCTGTGACACTAGCATGGAAGGCAAGACTAAGTGATTCAATGACAGTGATACCTCGGCTAACGAATGACCCTGCTAACGCATTTTTTTCGGCTAACACTGGACTTGGCTAACAAATGTATAAGTGGATGCATGCGCTAACATAACGCAGCCAAGTTGAGCTGAATTTTCACACCAATCAACCAGAATCATTGTCACTCGTGTTAAACCAAGAGGTAGGTAGTCAGGATTTTACATAATTTGCTAGATAATGTAATTTACATATTTGTGAATTTAACTCTTTGCAAGTAAGACCTGAGCACTTTGAATTGGAAGGGTTGAGATGTATTGATCATTTAAAGACTTATGTTAGGGTGACCAAAGGAGGAGTTTTGTGTGTGCAGAACGCTAAAAACCTAGTGGAGGTGTATGAAAAGGCCATGGAGGATGACCCATTTTAAAAGAAGACCTTGCATAACCCTCTCTTTAGCTTTAAACTTCACTTCAGCCTAAACCCAGAAATGTTAATATTACCGAAACAACTTTATTTAATGACTTCTTGGTCCTGGATGCTTTTTTTCCAAAAATGTCATCATAAAGAGATTGCAAACAGAATTTATCCTCTGTGTTTTGCTTGCCTTGTAGACGAGTGGTGGTATTTGTTAGGAGTTGTTTGACATCACCTACAAGGGTAGAAATGTTATTGTGGTAGATGCTCCATTATTTATTACTATAGACCTCATTATTACCATTTTGTATCTCCAATTTTGTTTTTATGTCTTCCCCCTGCTTTCTGCATTTTCTATGGAGGGAGAGACACTGAAGCATGTCTGAAGAGACTTGCAGTATCATTATACATATATGATGAATTCTGAATGTGGCTTAACACATTTTAAAGCTTTAGAGGCTATTTGTTACAAAAAGGAAACTTACAATAATGTCCTCGTGTGACAGTAAAGGATATGAGGCGAAATAAAACCAATGATGGCAAGTTAGATGAATATTCTTACAGTATGTCCTCTATGATATAGGATAATTTCACATATTGTTGCACAGTTGCAAAGCAAGACATATGTTTGAACATAGGTTAGACACCATTTGAGAGACCACAGACTGCTATTTCTGTATTAAAATCCATGTCATGGTGTCTTTTTTTTGCTTTGCCTTTTTGCGTGGCAAAGTTCAGAAATCTGCCCATTGTTTATATAGCCTGGGACTTGGATTAGAGCTCCTTTCCTTATTCTCCCTCATTTAAAGGGACTGTCCTTCATTTGGAATCAAACTCTTTCCTTCTGTATTTATTCATTTTGTTCTGATGGTTTTAGGTCTTTTTTGATCTAATGCAGGGAGCCCTTTCAAAAAAAAAATAACCATGACTTAAAAGTAGTTGACAGCACTACATTTTTGTCCAACCTCTAAACAGCCTTTGTCAACTGTTTTATTATAGAGGAACTATTGAAATAACTGTTTAATATTTATTACATCTATAATTTATTGTACTTTTATATGAACAGTTTGTTGAGACAGCATAATTGCCATCAATGGATGCTTTTTATGAGATTTTAGTTTTAGTAATATTATTGTATTAGAATAAAAATTAATAGCCAAAAAAGGAACATGGAAAGTAAACACTTTAGGGTTCTCTCCTAATGGTGGCCAGTGGAGAAACACTAGCTTACATTGACACATAGCTAAAGCCATGACAGTACTGATTTCTAGCTCTCAGTCCCTTGTCCCTTTTTAGTCTTGTATTTTCTTAGCTGGATATAGTGGATTAAACTTTGGTATAATTCTGACATCTTCCAGTAGATGGTACCCATAACCACAAAATGTTGTGTTCCTTGACCAATGAGCAGTTTGTAACTCTCAGGATCAGAATTATTGACAACATTGATCTTTTTGGCTATATGTAAGGGTGGCATTGTTTCTAAAAGCCAGCTATGTAAGAGGTTTTCTTTTCACTGACCACCAGACTAATATACTGTGAACTGCGCATATAGTAACTATAGTAGGGGTTCCTTGAAGACATGAAAGTTATTTCAAGGGGTGTTAGAAAGGTAGAGAAACACCAACATGACTTTTATAAATGTAGTTGATTGTAATTGAAGTACCCTGAATGGCCACCGTGTTTCCGCCTTATAATGACAATATAGCAGTGAACCCCAAACAAGGTGTTTGGAACCTCTTTTCTATTGATATTTAATTATAAAAAAAAAACACAAAACAAAAAAAAGAATACTTTTATGTCGGTCAGAAAGGAGAAGGTAATAGGCGGGTAAATTTCTGCAGCTTATTAAAGTGAAATATTTACTAAAACATCAGGTTCATCAGACGTTTTATAGAGTGGATGATATAAAAGTCAGATGTTTTTGTGAAATACGTCAATTTCAGAGGTTGCAGCAATTTACTTACGGATTACCTTCTCCTTTCTGCCCTTTTTAAATGTTGGGAGGTATGTTGGTAGTCTTTGGAAAAGTACACCCCTACACTGGGAGCCAGGGATCCCCCTTTCTGTCCTAAATAAAATGCTAGGTAGTATTGTTTTGATATTTTATTGCCTACTTACAAAGTATTGTGGAAAAATAAATAGAGGGCATTATGTGGCGTGTTGGAAAGCTATGAATACCTGCAATGTTGCGGCTTACATTTGATTAAACAAGGTACCTGGGCTTATCATATGACATGTCACCAGGTTTTTGTTCTATTTCTGAGTTTACATAAGAACAGATTCCAGGAAAACTCACTCTGAGCAAATTCTCTTATAAATAACACACAATTTTGTGTGCAGTAATAATGTGTGACTGCTTTTTGGACAAAGTATTTGAAAATCAAAGTACTGCTGTGCAGAATTACTGTGCTGGTAGAGGGAAATAAAGTTTACTTCAGTCAACATTTTAATTCTGTGTCTTTCAGATTACAAACTAGTTATCATGTACTGTACTCTTTGTTCCAAACTGATCCTACAATTTTGCCACTGCTGTAGGTGCAAACCACTCCACTCTCATCTAGTCTGACATTAAAGCAAAGAACTGAGCCGTGGGTGACTAGAAAATGCTATATCCTCAGCTCCTTTAGCAGGAAAGCTGTGGCTTTCCTTTGATGTTTTACCAGGAGGCTTCAAACACCCCTGAATGGACAGAACTATCTGTATTATGCGGATATATTTTAGAGCCCTGGGATTGCGGATGTATCCCTCACCTTTGTCGCCTACAGTTAGGTCCATATATATTTGGACAGAGACAACTTTTTTCCAATTTTGGATCTGTACATTACCACAATTAATTCCACATAACATGGAACCTTTAGTCCTGGTATACCATGTCATCTCACATTCAGTTTTCGTAAGCATCCAGCTGTGGTGTTTACATATTGCAAATGTTCTAAGTTTAGTACTGATTTTTATCCAGACTGACAACTTTGTGCTAAAGTGATTAATTGCCACACCATTTTGCTTACAAAGACAGAATCCTTTAAACAAATCAGTACATGGGTACTGGGCACATGGGTTATGGGTAAACTATCCCTTGAAGACTGTGCCAGTTGGACTGTATTGCACACATGTCCCCTTTGTAAAGACAGACAGTAAGCACTATAAAGATTTTTCTCACTTCTCCATCTGAACAGGATATGACCTAACACATCATAATGGTTACAATCAGAACTAACGTACTGTAAAAAAAAAAGGAGGCATTGTGTTTTTTTTTTAGACAGCAGACATTACTGTGGGCCAAAGGCATGTAGGAAAACGTTATGAGCAATAATTTGTTGGAAGAGAAGTTCTGCACTTTACCAAAAATAATGAGATTTGAATATTTTCTACAAGTATGCAATAAACTACAGAATGAAATAAGGTAACAGATCTTAGCAGATAAAGCTGAAAGGACTTACCACTTGTCCATTGTTGTAGTGTAATAATACAAAGTATGATATAAAGAAGTAATTCCTTTAGATGTAGCTTCATTGAATATTTTGTTAAAAGTATAGCAGCACCCTTAATGTCCTCTTCTTACTTGTGTAATGTGTCGATGTTCTAATGTGTAAAATAAAACACTTCTTATCTAATAATAACAAGAGAGAGTCATCAGATGATTTTGTACAGCCAGCCTATGCATAATAAGTATTTGGCAAACATATTCTAGGAATGATTTCTTCTGTAAATACACTGAATCGCGGTGTTTAAATAGTTTTTTTTAATATATTATTTTTGTTATAATTTACAAAGTGAACCTAAGTGATCCAGCAAACCTGGAATGGATCTGGTCCAGGATTCAAAACATTTGCTAGCAAATGACTTTGAATAAATCTGTTCCAGGTTTGCTGGATCACCCAGCTTCACTGATGAACGTGTATTCTCTCCTGCCTGGGAGAGCTTTAATAAATTAGGCCCATATTCTCAGCCCATCCTATAGTCTGACTGCAGCTTTTCTAGGGATGTTGTAGTTGTATTACTACTTTACCTGTCTCATTTAAAAAGTTAATGACAGCATTGGCATATATTGGTTTATTTATAATTTTTGTCCGTGTAAAAGCACGACCAGCCAGCACTGTTTCCTTATAACATTGAGGGAGGTTGACCCCACTTAATTTTGAGTGCTTTATTTGTTTCCAATGTTCTAATAACCAACTGGTAGGTTATAGTAGGTTATTTTTGCCTTGAAGTAGGTATGTGCGTGTGATTCAGGGACAATAGAGTGTTAGCTCTGTTACAGCAGAAACTTGAAATGAATGATAAATACACGTTAAACAGTGCTATAAATATAGAAAATAAAATGTTTTTTAAATATTTGTTTAAAAAGGAAGATTCTGGACACGTGACCTCTCCTGAGCTTGCTAAAATATAAGCCAGGGGAACAAGTATGATACACAAGAGTTTAAAAATGGAATATAAAATGACTGTACGCTACATTGATCCTTAATGCCTCAACACATACCATTAAAAAGGTAAGAACTTTCAGCCTGACAAGTGTTACAATGAAATTGTCTTATAATAATACAACAAACAGAAATAAAGGTAGTTAAATATGTAAATAGTCTATATTTGCTTGTGCTTTGTAAATATTTTTCAATCTAATAATTTTATGACTGGACAAGTTGTACTTAAGCTACTTCCCAACTAAACACTCATCAGTTCTTACATACATACACTGCACATGCTTTAACAATAATAAAGCCAAATGTCCATATAGAAATATGAAGGAGAAGTAAGACAGATGCTTACCAACTGGAGGCCGAAGTTTTTTAGTGAAAGAAACTAAC
>NW_027317722.1:0-9822 GCF_032062135.1 Pyxicephalus adspersus | reverse complement strand
GTATCACTGTCTGTATTAGTCTGTCATTTGCAACCCCTATTTAATGTACAGCGCTGCGTAATATGTTGGCGCTTTATAAATCCTGTTTATTATTATTAATAATAATAATAATAATAATAATAATAATAATAATAAATTCCCCAGTCTTAGGCTTTGAACACATGCTCAATTATTGTCTCTGTAAATGAACTTTTATGATTATTTCTATTTCCAACACTGTACACACAGCGCAGTTCTGTTCTATGAGGAGGGAATGAGGGAAATGAGCAACCAGCACCCCACTGTGCTCTCCTCCCTTCTCTTCTATTGCTGTCATTCTTTTCAGTCCTTCATGGATCTGTCAGGAGGGTTTTATGAACAACGTTAGGCAAACTCTGTACACATGTCAAATAATTCCTGGATTAACTTGTTTACTCCTTCTCTCTAAATGGAGAAATGGTCAAATGGTCAGGAATACATAAATCCCAGAATGATTGAATAATGGCCTTAAAGTGACTTAAATGATCCACAGGGCCACTAGATGTGAAAACCATTGGGATTTCTTGCCGCTCCGTCGCTCTCCCCTTCCCCTCTCCATAGAGCATGAACGGTACAGCACCGTTCATGCATCGTGCAGTCCCTTGTCGTTGGAAAGGATCTTTCACGAAAATTGCAAGTGTGTATGCAGCTTTAGAGATACTTGCAGGACATCCTCTCAATGATTGCAGTGTGCGATCCCCGGGGCACTACAGGTTAATTAACCTGTAGTGCCCTGAGGATTGTAGTGGAACTGCAGAGCACTTCTGCAGTTCAGTTTCCACCGTCACATGACCGTGGGAACTTTGCGGTGGTTGAATGGGGACAATTTTCCCCATTCATCACATCCAGTGCCCTGTGTTCTTGGATAGAGAAACTTTATCCAAGAACACATACAACTAGTAAAGGGCATTGCTCTTGCAGCCTTGAATAGTCCCTAAAAATAACCCGAATTCTCCCACCATTGACTTCAATGGTGTTCGAATTTGGCATTCGATCTACGTCAAATAGAATATTGAAATGTTCGACCAACACTAGTGTTTACCACTCCTATGCATTCCTACTTCCGTAGCTAGGTGTCTAGGAATGGTGTCAGGAAAAAATACTTTGATTAAACAAGCCAAATCTTTATATGATCAAAGTTTGTATTTTTTGTGTATGTACTGTATGTAAATCAGCAGCTACAGACAGCTTCCATTATTGTACTGTTACCACTGACCTTAAGAGTAACTTGTTTATTTCTGTTTGATAGAAACATTTCTCCACCTTTCCGTTTATAGTTCTAAAATAAAATAAAATGTCTTGTCATTGGCTGTTACCCTAAATTTAAAAGAAAACATTGTTAAAGGGTATACATTTCATTTTGTGGTAACAGCAGTTTTTTAGAAGCAAGTTCAACTCCAGGCAAACCATTGTGTTTTTTAATTTGGATAAAGTGGATATGAAAACACATTTCTGCCTGGTTTTGATTGTTGCTGCTGACTGCAATGAGGAGAATCCCTTCTTTTTTTGTCCTATTAAGACCAGGGCAAAAACAAAAGGAGGGAATGTCATTGGGGAAGGCACAGAATAGAACAAAACTTTTGGGAAGTCTAAACCCTTTAGCACTATAATACAATGCCTAATGTACCTTTATAAGCCATTTTATAAAGGTGGAGCAACACAACCAAAACTGTAAAAAACAAAAACATTCTATTGGAATACATTTGTATTTTGTTGTCCATGGGTGATGATTCAACAAAAAATCGAACATAGATTATGCTGTCCTGTCAAGAAAAGCAAAACCAAACATTGTTGGGAAAGCACTGTAATCATTTTAATAATGCTTGTTTACAGTTACATAAATTTGATAGCATGTGTGCAAAAAAACATGAAAAATTTAGTATATTAGATGTTAGGTCCACTGCACATTGGGTCCACTTCCAGCTGCATTTTTTTGGTTCTAGCATTTTCCTAATGTTATCAGGTTTTTCCAGTTGTCCTGTACATAATACTTATGTTAATGCTATTTTATCTTTCCTTTTTATGTTCCAGGCCTTTTTCAGTAACAATAAATGCAAAAGGGAACCAGCATTCAATTTGCCTTATCAGTTACACAAATACATTAATGTGAGCCTTTAAAGGTTTACCTTTATATCCAGGCTTTGTAAGACGGATATTGCAAGGATAGGCAGCTACAAGTGCGATATCCACATTCTGCACCTAGCCCCTCTCTGATGTAACTCTAATTATATTACAATTTCCTGTATGCTCCTCAGATATAGTCTGTGCTATCTTGCTTTTGGCTCTGACACAACAGTTCTCTTCAATCTGTGCAATGTCTAGGAAGCATGTTAGAGTGTTCAGCTGAAGATACAGAAGCTAATACTACTTAAACATTCTTCCTTGATTAAACAATAAATTGATAAGTACAGGTATGCATGTCAAAGCTTGAGGCAGCACTTGGGAACTTTCAGAAGTGATAGAGCGTGGGTTTGTGTGCAAGGCTACCACTGGTACTTCAAAACATGGGCATAAATATAGCATAATATGATTGTGACAAACCTACTGGGGACTAAACTATAGTTTTAACATCGGCCCCTGAATGAACTACACTGACAAAGCAATACAAACAGCAAGGTAACAAACAACCAATACCTAGGCTACAGTTATTTATCTATTACAGAATATGGGCAACAAACAGGCAATTGTTATAATATTTAGGGATTCTTCACAATATTACGAAGTGGAAACAAGAAACTGGACACAGCAATCGCCTAGGGGTCACCAGCACAGGTGGTAAGAGGAAATATTACCACTGAGAACACAACAAAAAACCTTTGAAAGAGCTTTGATTCCAACCCATTCTCACTTTAGAAAAAATGTTTTGGATAGGGTATAACTTTTTTAATCTACCAAAATGTAATAAATGTAGATGTACTGAAGTATAAAAATTGTTGTGTGAATGTATTATAGAAGTAACACTCATGTGAAAAAGAAATTGTTGAAGTTATATGAAAAAGTATTGGATACTGTTATGTTTAGCATGTTTGAACCCTTAAATTCTGGCTACAGAAAACAGGGGGGCATATATATATATATATATATATATATATATATATATATATATACATAACTACATATTACTATATTTTGCACATGCTGTATTGTCATGAGAAATTTGTCATGCTGTATTCATTTTAATAATCTGAATGAACAAAAATGCTGATTTCCCAAGTAGAAAAAATTAGAAAACTCTGTACATTTACCACTTCAAATGCATAAAACTAGAATCAGGTGTGTTAAATTATGTGCCAACAGATAGGACCCGAGTATTCAAACCAATGGTCTCTATTCAGATTCCTGGGTAGCTGTGGTTTGTCTGGCAATTAGGAAGTAGGAGTTGCTCATGCCCACTTTGCCATATGTTATAGGATTATGTTTACTACCTACCAGGCCAGGCAGTCCTGGTTTTATAATAGTTTTTCTTTGTCATTAAAATTATCCAATTGCAAGATGGGTTTATGTGGCTGAATATCCTTCATTTGCTTATAATCTATCTTGTTTTTACTTATCGCCCTCCTTTCCCTCTTTTCTAATTTTGTTATGTTGTCTAACATATGTTTTGTTTTATAGTATTTAGATTATTACAGCCCTTTTTCCTCAGTGTTTTTTCCTATATTTTTTGAAAAATAGGCACACACACCTACATAGAAAAATAGGCACACACACCTCTATGTTATTTAGAACCAGGTATTTCAAATTAGGTATCAATGATCAATGGTATTTTGGGAAGTATGCAGATGAATTTTAACCTTAGATATCCAGTGGTTGGTGTTCTTATTGCTATTGATGTTTGTAGCAATGTCATGCCAAGAGGTTCACAAACAAGTTAGGGCCTTTAGGACCAGAAAGGCAGATAAAAAGAATTGCAAATCCTTTAGGCTAACTCATTCCACTGCAAGGAAAATATTATATTGGATGAGTAGATTGCAAATAAGTGCAAATTTGCCATGGACTTTGGATAGGAGAAACTTTTTTTTTAACAAAAAGTTATATAATCTCTGGTACAAATTTTAATTTTTACTGTTTACCTTTTTCAAGGACATTTGTATTAAAAACTATAGACTAACTTTTTAGGTTAATTGGAAATGACCCTGAGCATAGTATTGTCACCTAAATTACTAATGATGTCTGGCAGGTATTTGCAGACTTTTTTAAAGGGGCTTCCTAAGCTAACTGCCCATAGGGGTCACCTTGCAGCCTGGTCCCCCAGATTTGGACCTTTCCACTGTTAGGGGCAAATGAGGGCCTGGTATAGGCAGAACGCAAGGCTAGATAGTCTTTCTTTCCCTTCTTTTTTGGTTCACCAGGTTCCAGGAGGTTTGGTATGGGCAGGAGCAGGGGGCAAATAACTTTGCTGCCCCTAACTTTTCCAGGCCAACAAGGTTCAATGCCTGAGAAAGGGTTTGGATTTAGTATTAAGAAGAACCCCATTTTTTTAACATTTTTGTTGGAAATAAAAAACACTAGATCCTTAAGACATTCTACAACCTTTTTAAATAATATTTCATCTATTTACATTGTTTTTGAAGCTACAAATGTCTCCCCAGCCCAGTGCAATATAAATGTTTTTCAAGAATGAAATATGTGAATGGAAAAAAGTCTCATGAATAAAGGATTGTCCCTTTGTATTGCTATTGTATATGCAAACATTTAGATGGTAATAACTAAATCTCTGATACTAATCAACCCTTACCTGTTATAAAAATGAGTTTTGACATATTTACCCCAAACTTGACATGGTCATAATTTTTCTGTCCTTCCCTATCCAGGACTGGAAATCCTAGCAAAATGCGGCAAGAGCTTACTGATACTAAATAAAGTCTCCAAGAACATCACAATTATATTATGGGATTTGCAGCTAACTCTTGCAACAGTTGGTGTCAAAGTGTATCCATTAGTTAAACATAATGGAATGATGTGCAGTAGTCTGATGAATCCAGAGTAACAGTCACATACTATACCCAACGGATCTTTACATGGAGGAATAGTAAAAAAAATCAGCTAGACAGTGTCAAACACTGTTGGAAAATTATAAAAAGTGTCTGTATTTTTTTTTTTTTACATGATTGTGTGTTTCAAACATTTTTTATATTCATGATATCTACTAGACCCTTGTTTGGACATATTTCTGTAAGTTACAGGTCTACAATTTAAAAAAAAAAAATTTCATGAAAAACAGTGTACCGCTTTTGGTACATAAATCTAGACCTCAGTGTAACGCCCAGGTGGTTAATATTATTAACAATAATAATAATAATAATAATAATAAATACGATTTGGGAGTACTGAATGTAGTCATTCTTGTTAAAAAAAACAGTGGTCTGAACAGAACATTTAGGATTTTTGTGATGGTTCCTAAATATGCATAAGATTTATCAACTTTAAACATAGAACCTGTTTACAAAGACGCTTCACTTCTAAGTCTTATGTTTTTTTTTTCTAAGACTTAGGTTTTAACAAATGTCATTTCAAAAGTTGTTTTCAAATTTTACCTGTCATGATTA
Source organism: Pyxicephalus adspersus (assembly GCF_032062135.1). Lineage (NCBI taxonomy): Eukaryota > Metazoa > Chordata > Amphibia > Anura > Pyxicephalidae > Pyxicephalus > Pyxicephalus adspersus. Next base: position 4,258 of record NW_027317722.1, on the reverse strand, counting down.
ACCTTGTCACATGATCCCCTAAAGGAGACTTTCAACTGGTATGCAACCGTTACCATTGAGAACACCATCTTCTACGTGAATATAAAGCTAAAGCTGGAGCATACATGGACGTGGACCAAAAGTGGCTACAGTGAGGCTGCAGGAGATCATCTGCATGGGGAAAAAAACAATCACTATTTTATCGAAAGGAAAACTTCTCTACTCAAAGAAAAACTTTAGCTGTTGATACATATTCACACTTTTATTGTAAAATCAATGTCATTTTTTAAAGTAAAAACCATACCCATAAATTAAAGATAAAAAAAAAGCAGTAACAATCTTTCCTGTATAGAAGCCTATTTAAAACGAATAGATTTCCAGAATGCAGTGCATTGCAACACACAAAGTTACAGCAAAACATTTTGTGAATGGGCCCTAACTGAACAACACTATTTATAAAGCAGTGAATCTGACATTTACTGAAGAATGTACTGGTGGAGAATCAATTACTATGAATGAAACACATAGACCTAAAGGATTATTTTGTCCAGGCATAGTTTCAAGATTGTTTTTACCTTCAGACACTAAAAATGGATTTTGTAGCGTTCAAAACGCATCTAGGGTTCCAGTATTAGCTACCATATGGTAGACAGTAAAAATTTTGCTTGAAATGTGACAAGACATAAAAAAATGTGGAATAAAAAAAACTAATGTGTAATTAAAGCTGAAATGTGCATTGACCTGTGTTAAGTATCTAGCCTACTAAAGTGTGTAACCAATGTGTGTTTATTAAAGGGAGTTGATCAAACAAAAGATGACAATTTAATTGGTTGGAACCCCTGTAGTCATCTTTGTAATGTGGACAAAGATATAGCCAGCGCTTAATATAAACCAATTGGACATGTTACTTGGGTGATAGTCTATTTTATTTTTTTTCAAAAGAAATCTTAACATTTGCCTAGTATGTAATGGGCAGTATAAAAGCCAAACTTTTTGACCCTTTAATCTTTTCACTGACTGTGACTGTTGTGCATGACCACCAGCTGTAAAAGTTGGAAGTTTAAATAGGCTCTCTTTTATTGTTCTGCTTGTAAACATTAGAGAATTCATCTGACAAAAAATGTCATATTGCAACAATCTATCCAGCCACAAGTTTGTTAGGGCTTTTGGATTAAATTCATGCATCATGATAGGCCTGTGGTGTTGCCTTGTAGTACTCTAAGGTTAAAAATGGTCATGGGAAAATGTGGTTTGCACATACTATACCCAACGGATCTTTACATGGAGGAATAGTAAAAAAAATCAGCTAGACAGTGTCAAACACTGTTGGAAAATTATAAAAAGTGTCTACAAGGCATAATTTTTAATAAGATTGCAATATAATTTTTTAAGGATGAGGGTGTACTTTCTTTTTCCACAGTATACTATTACATCCATGAATATTTGATGTTGATAAGGCTGGCACCAGGGATTGTTTGACCTCATTAGCTGCTCTGTAAGTATTATTGTGAACAGTGCTTAAACATTCTGAGCATACATGAAAATGCAAAGCCACAAATTATCCGGCAACAGTCATACTAAGCCAAGCTCCCTCATATTTATGGTGTGGTGTATGCTTTATCTGTTGCTAATGCTTTCATTCGGTGTGAGAATGCATAGGGTCAGTTGTGTTAGTAAATATTGAATACAGATAAATACTGTTAACACTCTTTATCAAGTCATTTAGAAGGTGACACATTTTCCCAGACGATTATACAACATTCTGAGATAACATTATTTTACTTTACACTTCATGTGGACAACAGTAGCTGTCACAAACAGGAGCAAGGGAATTTCTCCAAAAGGATATATTACTTGCTTCCTGGTAGTTAGCTGACTCCACAGGGCCAGGGGCCTTTCCTCCTGTGTCACTGTCTGTATTGGTCTGTCATTTGCACCCCCTATTTAATGTACAGCGCTGCGTAATATGTTGGCGCTATATAAATCCTGTTTATTAATATTATTATTAATAATAGTAATATTAATAAATACGATTTGGGGGTACTGAATGTAGTCATTCTTGTTAAATAAACAGTGGTCTGAATGAAACATTTAGGATTTTTGTGATGGTTCCTAAATATGCATAAGATTTATCAACTTTAAACATAGAACCTGTTTACAAAGGCGCTTCACTTCTAAGTCTTATGTTTTTTTTTCTAAGACTTAGGTTTTAACAAATGTCATTTCAAAAGTTGTTTTCAAATTTTACCTGTCATGATTAACCTTGTCACATGATCCCCTAAAGGAGACTTTCAACTGGTATGCAACCGTTACCATTGAGAACACCATCTTCTACGTGAATATAAAGCTAAAGCTGGAGCATACATGGACGTGGACCAAAAGTGGCTACAGTGAGGCTGCAGGAGATCATCTGCATGGGGAAAAAAACAATCACTATTTTATCGAAAGGAAAACTTCTCTACTCAAAGAAAAACTTTAGCTGTTGATACATATTCACACTTTTATTGTAAAATCAATGTCATTTTTTAAAGTAAAAACCATACCCATAAATTAAAGATAAAAAAAAAGCAGTAACAATCTTTCCTGTATAGAAGCCTATTTAAAACGAATAGATTTCCAGAATGCAGTGCATTGCAACACACAAAGTTACAGCAAAACATTTTGTGAATGGGCCCTAACTGAACAACACTATTTATAAAGCAGTGAATCTGACATTTACTGAAGAATGTACTGGTGGAGAATCAATTACTATGAATGAAACACATAGACCTAAAGGATTATTTTGTCCAGGCATAGTTTCAAGATTGTTTTTACCTTCAGACACTAAAAATGGATTTTGTAGCGTTCAAAACGCATCTAGGGTTCCAGTATTAGCTACCATATGGTAGACAGTAAAAATTTTGCTTGAAATGTGACAAGACATAAAAAAATGTGGAATAAAAAAAACTAATGTGTAATTAAAGCTGAAATGTGCATTGACCTGTGTTAAGTATCTAGCCTACTAAAGTGTGTAACCAATGTGTGTTTATTAAAGGGAGTTGATCAAACAAAAGATGACAATTTAATTGGTTGGAACCCCTGTAGTCATCTTTGTAATGTGGACAAAGATATAGCCAGCGCTTAATATAAACCAATTGGACATGTTACTTGGGTGATAGTCTATTTTATTTTTTTTCAAAAGAAATCTTAACATTTGCCTAGTATGTAATGGGCAGTATAAAAGCCAAACTTTTTGACCCTTTAATCTTTTCACTGACTGTGACTGTTGTGCATGACCACCAGCTGTAAAAGTTGGAAGTTTAAATAGGCTCTCTTTTATTGTTCTGCTTGTAAACATTAGAGAATTCATCTGACAAAAAATGTCTTATTGGGGCATTGGTAATTGACAGTCACTGCATCATTTCAATCCGAGAAAACACCTCGGATGTGGAAATAAATGAGTTTATAGAGATGGTCATGTTGTATGACTATAAAAACTTTAAAATTGGTTAAGTACTTAATGCTTAAAAGTGTCTTTAACTTTCTAATAGGAAATTAGAAAAGTTCACATAAAGTAAATGTTGTATTTTAAACACAGATGTATTTGTGTAAAATCCACTTGTATATCATAATGCATTGCTGGTTTTAAAGCCTGGGATTGTTGTATTTCCCTTTTTATGTGAACAAAGTATTTATTTGCGTAAGACTTGGGTCTTACTTTTAACATTTTGCATTTAAGGTATTTAAGATCCGTGGTACAGAATCTACTTCTCATACAACGATTCAAGAAGCTCAACACAGAACATTCCCCAAGGCAAGAGAGGCTGAATTTCTGGATGGATATAATTGTTGAGGCAACAAAAGAGTCCACCAATGGTCTGAGATTTCCGGTAAAGGAATGATTACTGATCTTAAAAGATATATTAATAAAATTATAATTTTGTAATTCTGCTGTAAAAGATGACGCTGTCTAGAGCTGATATTAGCAGTGCCATATATTACATGTTTTCCCCAGAGTTTTTTTTCCAGCTGGGTGGGGGGAAGTGGTTACCAGGTGGTGGAAAAAGTGGATGTGGAAAAACAAAACAAATTTAGTGTCTTAGTGTTCCCAGTTCTTTGTTTCACTTTGTGGTCACTTTCTACTGCCCCCCTCCTCCCCTACCTGTTTGATTTTGTAATGCCTGCCTCCTTAGTATGCACCATTTAGTTTGTAGCAATATTAAAGTGAAATTCAACAGCTTGTCAGTTCTGCTTCTAGAAGATGGGAAGTGGAATAGATATCAAGTATAATCTTCTCTCC
>NW_027317721.1:2095-9834 GCF_032062135.1 Pyxicephalus adspersus | reverse complement strand
CATGCTACAGAAAATGCTGGTGTGTGTGTTTCTATAGTCAGTATGAATCCAGGTATGTTACCTTTATATGCCGGTTTACTTTTCTACAGTGATGAGGTCAGTACTACGTTGAGAAAAAAAACCTTACTGTTCCCATTCTGATATTGTCTGTGATAAGGAATTCAAACGTGACATTTATCTTCAATTTAGGCCTCCAACATCCCCTAACAACCAGCCAGTCGCATGGAATTCCACAAAGCTGAAATTGCAGGAACTAGCATGTTTCCTGGATCTAAATGGAGTATTAATGAAATGAACGGTAATCTGTGTGCAGTAATTTTAAAATTGTGCATTTTTAAGTTTAGCAATCTAGATGTATGTTTATGTGTCTAAGAGGATTTGATAAACCAGAGAATAAATATACACACACTACTGTAATGTTTAAACATTTTTATTTTTAGTCAAACATAAGAACAAACAAAAAATACAAACTTTGTTCTAGATGAACAATATCAGAGCTCAATTAGCTTTTGTGAAATCTTAGTTTATTGGAATTTATTTTAACATTTAACAACTCCCTATTATCACAGAACAGGGTGTTGAGATGGGCAGTCATTTTGCCCCTACATATTTGAATTTACATCTAGGTGTATTAGAACTGAGACTTTTTTCTGATAAATTCTTATCTTTGTATTTTTACCATATCTTGATCTGATGAAAGTACATAGATGATGGACCCTATTAAAGATGATGGGATTAATTAAAGCTCTCCAAGACCAGAGAACATTGTCTATCATGGGAAAAACTAGGTGATCCAATAAACCTGGAATTGATTTCTTAAAAATCATTTGCTACTTGTTGGCAAATGTTTTCAGCCCTGAAACACATCCATTCAAAGTCTGCTGGATCATCCAGATTCTCCCACTATAGTCTATCTTCTCCAGTTTTGGAGAGCTTTCTTAAATCAGGCCCAATGTGCTCATAATTTGGACGGGTTGACTCCAACTCTTTGAGCCCGATTTATTAAAGCTCCCCAAGGCGGAGAGGATACACTTTCATCAGTGAAGCTGGGTGATCCAGCAAACCAGCTCTCTTATAAGTTTGTTGTTCAATACACCCCAGCCCAAATATGAGGTCCCAGGCACAGTTAAATGTATATTACACACAAATTAATAATTCTGGTCTACAAATACCAAGTACATTAAGATGTGATTCAGGGAGATATTGAGATATTGAACTATTGCTCTATTACAACCTAATGGGAGAAAACATCGATCACGTCATTTTGTAAATTGCAAAACTAAAGGGGTAATCTACCTGTTATCTTGTCATAGCAATAGTTTTTATTTAAGGAAAACCAAAAAAAAAGTCCAAGAACAGAATTTTTAAACACGACAACGCAATTACAAGTAGGAAAATACTGAGAGAATTCAGTAAGTAAACATGACAGTATATAATTCTATGCATTAAATCAGGATTTCTCAATCAGAGTTTTTCCAGAGGTTGCTAGGGGTTCCTGGAGCAATGAGCAATTTGTACCACTCAGGGCAGTGACCCCCTCAATGATCTTTTTTGGCTTCCCGATGGTCAGCAATATAAGAGGCTTCCTCCCAATGACCACCACACTGATTTACTGTGGGTTGTGGATATAGTAATTATAGTGGGGGGTTCCCAGGAGATCTACAATTATTGTAAGAGTTCCCCCATGTTACAAAGATTGACAAACACTGTGTTAGATCATATAATTCAACACTCACAGTCCAGCAATATATACCATTTATTGCTACAGTCTGAAACCAGATTGACTGAACTTTTGGAGGCACTTAAACTGCCAGGTCCAAATCCCCGATTATAGGTTTTTGTTCAAGTTTGCAAACCATCTAGTGTGTAGATGTATGTATATGTATATATTGCACTTGTATTATCTGGGTTTTAATATCTACTCTACCTAACATTAGATAAACACTCTTTACATGCATATCAATCTATTTTATAATAATAACAATAATAATAATAATAATACTTTATATTCTTTTTTTCATTAGATTATGCTAAAGACATTATTAGTAATATGTGCAAATTATAAAAATAAATACAATTATTCACCAACCATCATGCACACTAAAATTACTTTTGTCATTGGATATATATTTACACTCATTTATTGAATGAATATTAATACCATGAAGGCATGTTTATAAATTATTTTCAATATGTATCTATCTATAACCTGTGTTGTATTAGTATATATTGTATATCTAGCAATGTTTACATTTGAGTGTATATATATATATATATATATATATATATATATTTAATTATATACATGAGGGGTGCTGAGAAGTTCCTGGCTTTGCCCCCTTCCAGATGAAATAGAAAAATTAGCGTGGGGGCAAAACGTCATGACAGCCCGTAACTCGCAACGTGAAACTTGCTTGTGCTCTGCCATCACAGCTTCTCACTAAAATTTTATCTGGAAGGGGACAAAGCCAGGAACTTCTCAGCACCCCCTCGTGTGTGTATATATATATATTGTGACACCAATGCAGGAGTGGTGCAGAGTGTGTTAGAGAGGGGTTTAGTGGGTGTTTTAGTACTGTATGCTGCGCATATGACTCATTATTGTAAGTATATGTATGTGAATATATATAATAGGGGCTAACAGGTTGCAAAGTACAAGCTTTTAGAGCATAATGTAGAGGGTAAACAAAGTACAAATTAGCTGCTAACCAGGTAATAAAGGCATTATCAGGGTGCACAGCAGGGGTTACTGAGTGCCAACAGGGGGTTTACAACGCAGTTAGGTACAGAAAGAAAAACAGGTGCAACAGAGGCCTACGGGGCATAAAGTAGGGGCTTGTAGGGGGGGTCTCTATCAGGCTCTAATCTCTAATTGTGATAACAGAGCAAACAGCCACTAATCAGGGGATGCAATGTGAGTTAAAGTAGGAGCTAATGAGGTGCTAAGTAACCTTTAATCAGTTACGTCATTGTTTCCAGGTGGCTAACTCCAAAGTCCCAAAATGTATTGAATTTCAAGTGAATGCAAAGTAGAAGGTCATGTTGCTGTTTTTTTTTCTCATCAGGTGAAAAGTTATTAGGGCATTAAAAAAATGGTGATTAATAGCATGGATTGGGGTCACTCCACTCAAAGCTGTGAATGAGTCAATGGAATCACTGTGAATTTTTGGAATACATAATATAATTTGGCGACAAGTGAAGTTAGCATTTCGGTAAGAAAGTAAGTGCAGGACACATTTCTAAGGGTTTGGTAAAATCATGTATTTGAAAGATTGATTACCTTTTAAAGAAACATTTTTTTGTGTTTTTATGTGTGTTTGATTGTTTTGTCTACTCTCCTACCTAAAAAGAAAACATATAGAGAATTTGACACAGATGATGCATTATGTCCTTCTGAAGAAGGCTACGGGTGAAACGCGTCAAAGACAAAAAGATTGATTTATATGACATATTGATGTAAACACTGTACCCATTGAGGCATGTGTGTTCCAAATATTACTGTTGTTTAGTAAGGCAATATAATAAATTAAGCTGTTTTTAAATGTTTGTATTTATTCTAGTAAGGCACCTTAAAAATCCCCATAACACACAAAACTGGATTTCAAAGTAAAGGTAAAGGATGTGGTGCCACGTAAATCAATCTTACCTTAAGTGATTGATTGGAATACATCTTTATAAGTGTGCTAAATCATTTAAGGAGCAGCAGTACTTTCTTTTTGATATGAAGACTTGAGAAAGTTGAAGGCAGTTGGAGTAATTCAATCACGTCATACTTCGTGGCTAAGCAAGTAGATTTTCAGGTCTTTATTTGGGATCCAGGCCCTAAGTTTGTTGGAAGGAATAAGTGGGCCAAACAATCCATCCATTTTCCAGGTCAGTATTCGGAGATGCCCGTGCACCACCTGCCAAATCACAACAAAAGGGAAATCCCGGGGCAGACTGGAAACTTGTAAGTTTTACTACCATACTGCTGAGGAAAAGCAAAGTATGAGTTTGTTGTATGTTAAAACATATAATGCCCAAATATTATATGTCTGTCTATCTATCTATCTATCTATCTATCTATCTATCTATCTATCTATCTTTCTATCTTTCTATAGATTGATATATATATATACACATATTGTAATATTTGGAAATTTGGATCAGTAAGAACTATGATCAGTGCCAATCAATGTTAAAATGTATATATATAGGGATAGGAGTGTTTGGAGGTAGTGGGTATTTGGCATCATTCATCTCAGTTTAACCTGGGAAAGAAGGGCCCAAGATAAGGCTGTTAATATTTGTGGTGCTGTAGACTTGGATGGCTTTATTTGTGATCCAGGCCCGAAGTTTGGCGGGTGTACCAAACACTCCATTCATTTACTAGGTCAGGATTTCGAAATGGCTTTGCAGCACCTGCCAAATCACAATTAAAGGGAATTTTTGGTTCAATGGTCTCGTTGTCACTTTTTCTCGTTGTCCTTTGCCACTCCCTGACTGTCTGGATAATGTGAGCTCTATGACTAAGCAGATGCTGTTGGTACGATATCATACCCAAATGTGCTGCCAAAGGTTACCTGTCCAGTGCTTGAAAGCTTTGTAACAATTGTAACTAGGGACTCAAGTGAGAAATAACAATGATCAGCTTTAGGTAACCTCCCTCACTCACTATACCTTTAATTAGACCTTACAACCTAGACAATTGTAAAAAGTCCTCCAGAAGATACTCCGGTCCTCTAAAGTGTTAGAACATTGGGAAAGTTCAACTCTATAGACAAGGAGCCAATAGTATACAATGGAGGAAATTAGGACATAGACATCAGGTTTAGTTTTCAGCCAGACAATACAATAACAGAACTTTAGTTTGCATGAAATGGGATGTGTTATGTACATATACAGGCACTATTGTGCTGCTTATACTATAACTCGCTGCTAACCAGTGAGGAATCACTGCTGTGGATTGCTGATTGTTAAAAAAAAATATATACATATGTATATATTTGCATGCCCTGCTTACTGTACGATCTCTTTTCTGTAGATAAGTAAAATATTTCATAATTACCAGAAAGAAAAAAAAAGAAAGGGACTTGAGCAAGAACCGAAAAGGGAAGAGGCTCATGGAAGGGGGATAGCAGAGTATCAAAAACAAATAAAGGGACAACAAAGGGCAATAATCTGCAGTGAAAATAAAGAAGTGAAAAAATGAAAATGGGTGACTGGATAATATTCTGCCTACACTTTTTAAGCCAGTGCACTCCAAAAATGTCCTATGACCATTAAATACTTTTAAAGGAAATTGATTAGCTTCTAGCTCAGTGTTTCACAACCTTTCTTAGTCGCGGCACATATTTTACAATTAGAAAAATCCCACGGAACACCACCAAAAAGTCAGACACGTAAATTAGCTACAACCAGTTCCAATTTCATCTACAAGTCTGCAGTGGGAATTCAGTTTTATTGTGATTTGGAAGGTGCTGCAAAGCCATTTCGGAATCCTGACATAGAAAATTTATAGAGTGTGTTTCAAGCATTTGTTCCAACAAACTTTGGGCCTAGATCCATTATAAAGACCTCTAAATCTGCAGTATAGGAACTCTTAAGAGCCTTATCTAGAACATTTATTTCCCAGGTAAAACTGAGATGAATGATGCCAAAAACTCACTACCTCCCAATACTCCTATCTATATTTATACATTTTGACACTGATTGGCGCTGATCTCGGTTACCACTGATTTTAGCACAAAGCAAATTCATACTTTGGTTTTATTTAGAAGTATGGAATTAAAACTTAAAAGTTTTAAATATTAAAGACCCACACTGTCACTCACAGTTCCATCAGCCAGGATTTGCTACAGGGGTCCTTTCAATCATGCTTCCAATGTTTTAACTGTAAAATACTGTTGTTTGGTTAGTACACCTTACTATTCACATTCACTCAGATGACTCCGAACACCTCCTAACATACGGGCAACCACTAGACATACTCTGGAGGTGGGCCGCACTCTCACCCGTGCTGTGCAGGTGCACCGTGGGTGTGCTGCGGTGGTGTCCCGTGGACGAGGCCAGGAGATGGAGGTGAGCCGTGGCCTGGCTTCTAGGGTGGGCCGCTCCCGTGGCCGGGCTTCTAGAGTGGGCCGTGCCCGTGGCCAGGCTGGCTGAACTATATAAGTGGATGCCGGGTGCCAGGTGAGAACATTCTTCCTGTCAGTCCCTCAATTTTTTCAGGACTCCATGAGCTCGCCAGTGTGGGTTTGAGTTGGTATCCTGTGTGAAGATGTTTGTTTGTATAAATTAGCTTAATCTCTATTTTGTGTTTGCCCAATGTCCACAGGTTAGTAACCCAACTAAACAACTAATGTCTATTTCTAGTCATGCTAGCCAACACCCTAGAAAGAACGTTCATTTGATGCATGATTAATGACTGGAAGCTACATGAAATCCTGCTAGATCTTTCTTTGTATTTGTAATGAAAAATGGTGAAAGTAGTGTGAGAATGATGTTGAATTTCAACATATGTTACAAAAATTGATTCTAAGGTTAACTTACAGGTAATCTCCTCGGCCGCCTCCTCTCCTTCATTGGAGGACTCTGGCTGCGGATGTGGTGCAGCGGGCTTCTCCTCAGGAGATGGCTCCTCCTCCACCAGGGATGGCTCCTCCTCTTCTGGGGATGGCTCCTCCTCCCCCGGGGATGGCACCTCCTCCCCCGGGGATGGCACCTCCTCCCCCGGGGATGGCACCTCCTCCCCCGGGGATGGCACCTCCTCCCCCGGGGATGGCACCTGCTCCTCCTCCACATCCTGGGGGATGGCCAGTCGCCTGTGTGGCCGCTGGATTATTCGCAGCCGGCGTGATGGAGTGTTGGCTGTAATAACAAAATCAAATATACCAAATTAAAGGGTAGTAAAATTTTAGGGTAGTAAAATATAGGAAGTGGAAAACAAACAGTTCTAGGCTTAACAATACTACTTTACACAGACAACAAACATTGTAAAACACCATTCCTTAACAAGAGGAGAAGACAAAATGCCAAACTTACCAGACAGGATGCGGTCCCCTACTTCGCACACCAGATCGGGTCTCCTCCACACTTCAGGTCGCTCCAGGTGTGCTGGATCTGGGACACTGTTGGGCGCCTCCCTTCAGGGGTCCACGGCCTGTCTGCGATCCACTCAGTGATTTGTCGCTTGACAAATATTGACCGCTGCTGGTCATATTTCTTGCGAATCATGGTCTAAAGAAAAAGAGAAACTGTGAGTTATTTTGGCAACAACCAAACACCTGTTAAAAAGAAAAAAAAGGGATAACTAATTCATTGACTGATTTATATATTTTCTGTTGCAAATGTAAACTGTTTGTTAAGATTGTGTGTAGATATATGTTGGTATACTATTACTATTACTATGTAGCTTCCAGTTGCCACCCCACTAAGGTTAATCCTGTTTAAACCATTGTAAAAACAATAATTGCGTTCCTAGATATAAACTCTGTTTATCCGGTTTTAGTGAAGCATTAGTAAGTGCCAGACATACATACAATCTGACATGCCAGACAGACATACATACAAGGGGCAAAATGTAAGCACTGTCGCACTGGGTCAGATAATGCATCACATGTGGATTTATTTTGTGGACACGTGAAAAAAAATAGATATATAAAAAGAGTGGAGAAATACAAAACACGGGAATATCTATGTGAGACAGTAGAATAATGTGCCTTCATCAAAATCAGGATTGTGGTGCGAGTTAGCCAGAG
>NW_027317721.1:0-725 GCF_032062135.1 Pyxicephalus adspersus | reverse complement strand
GAAACACGCGGCAATGCGTTTCAAACACGCATGATGCAAGAAACACGCGGCAATGCGTTTCAAACACGCATGATGCAAGAAACACATGGCAATGCATTTCAAACATGCATGAAACATGAAAAACATTCAAACATGGAGAAACATGAGTTAAATCTAGTAAAAAGAATCCTCCTCCCCACCCCCCCAAAACTTTTCTAAAAAAATCACTTACTTTAATAATAAAACGCAGCTCCCTCTCACCAAACAATGCGCGCGGCATGATGTCCTCTCTCCAACTTTCTCATTAACTATCGCCTACTGGAAAACGTGACCACGCCACGTATTTGCACGTGCGCCGGCTGTATGCGAATCTTTACGTGCATGTGCCCCTTGTTGCGCATAGTTACGCTCATAAATTTTAGAATAATCCTTTTCCAAAAAAATTCAGGGGGAGGAACAGCTTAAAAACAATCACAATTGTCTTTTTAAACTGTGTCCTGAGCGATTGGAAAGGAGATGACATAAATTCCCAAAAAAACAAACATTTTAGAAATAAAAACTTTATCCAAAATAAACATTTGCTAAAAGGTCAAAATAAAATCTAAAAACATATCAAAACAAAAAAAAAAAAAATACACATCACTAAAAATCTTACAGTAACAAAATTGAAAAGAACAAACAAAACACATGTAAACCCACACTTCCATGTAAAGCCAAAATAGTTCAAAAATGTCCAAAAAAATACT
>NW_027317720.1:7909-9841 GCF_032062135.1 Pyxicephalus adspersus | reverse complement strand
CATTGTTTTAATAGGAACTAAGTAGAGAGATAAACCCATCTGTCATCGAATTCCAGATGAATTGACTGGGGGAATTATTTATAAATAGAGCCCAATGAGTATTGCAACTACTCAAGCAAAAATATTTCCACCGGGACAAACTCAGTATCTTATTATCACAAGTTAAGAGGTATCCATACAATCTGAACCAGGCTTACATGTGGTTACTTGGACACATTATGCTTGATTTATTAAAGCTCTCCAAGTCTGGTGAAGATTGACTATCGTGGGTGAGCCTGGGTGATCCAACAAACCTGGTAAAGATTTCTTAAAAATTACTTTCTATTAGTTGCCAAATGTTATTAATCCTGGACCAGGTCCATTCCAGCTTTGCGTGATTACCCTTGTTCTCCCATGATAGTCTATCTCCACCAGACTTGCAGAGCTTTAAAAAATTTGACCCAATGAGTACAGTGCTAACACAAAGACCCCACATATGTCCATCATTACTGTAGTCAAAAAATTATTTTAAAGAAAGTCCATTACCATCCACTAATAAAACAATTTAATAATAAATATCCTAAAACATGCAATCATGGAACTATAAACTAGCAACGGGGATCTTTTCACAATAGCACCTGGATGACATTTAAATCCAATGTGTGTAAATCTTCCAGCATGCATCAATATTCCTTCCATCGGCTTCATTTTCATTGTTTGTTTCATACTCTAAACTTTTTCTTAAATTCCTATTGATACAAAGTGTTCCATTGTTCTCATTTGACATATTTTTCAGAGTCAAGAAAGAATAATTCAGAACAATCGATGTGTGAGGTTCTAGTTTATTTGAAAAACTATTTTTATTGACTTCTGTCGAGCATGACATGTGCTCCTTTCATTGACTTTTCACCTACAAGAAGACTAACAGCTGAAGGGCAATTCACACAGTGACACATTGTTCGAGCAAAGCTACCATTTCATGGATTAGATAACCTATATATAAAATGATAGAATTTTTTTTAAATCCAGAAGTTTAACAAATTGCTTCATATCTGAGGGGCTGATATTTGATATGCTCACTCATGTGAATAATTTCTCTGCTTTATTAAACATTCGCAATAAAAGGCAATCAGACACGGGAACATCTTGTAGCTAGTGCTATATATTGTTTGAGGCTAGGCTTGACGTTTCCTATACGGATATATTACTAGGTTTAAGCCACATTGATTTAAAAAATAATAGTGTATAATGCAATTCAACAGTACATGTTGTCAGTCCTAATGATATCACTGTTTCTTATTAGTAGGTCAGGCCTAAGGATAAACCAATCTTCCACAACTTAGTTCATACGATAGTCATACTTTGAAATATGAAAAACAAAATTCAGATTTACACATATTTTCATACAACTTTAAAGTGGGCCTGATTGCTATGTATTAACTAATATAGGAATCACAGTGTTCCATTTGACCCAATTTTTTTTATTCCTTTTTCAAACGCACAAAAAAAAAACATTGTTACTGACTTTTATGGCACCTTTTATCATTAGCCCTTCACAAACACATAAAAAAAAAAAATAATTTATTTGAATGTGAAAAAAAAGACTTGTATCAACATTAGTGGACATACAAAACATACATTGGGGTGTCATTTATTTCTCAATGTGTTTTGCAAGATGGGCTTCTTCAGGTGATGAGGCTCAAATGTCCTACTTGCAATCTTATGCCTTCCGCCCCCAGTGTAAAAAAGTTTGCAGTTTTTCAAGTATTACCTTATGTAAGATGGACTCTGGAGTAGAGAAGAACGAGTGGCACTGAAATCCAGGGACCATCCAAAGGGTACTGTTACTTTAGTTAATCAGCCCAGAGTGTCTAGTTAGAGTTTTAAAGCCTTATGCATGTATTTTATTTCATCTTAATTTGTAAAGAGACATGATTAAAGTATTGAAGAATA
>NW_027317720.1:0-4321 GCF_032062135.1 Pyxicephalus adspersus | reverse complement strand
CTGCAGAGTTTGTCTTGGTCATTAAAGAGTTACAAGAGGCTGCAGAAAGCACTCGGTCCCCCTAAGATCACCCACAACCTCAGCTGTGTTTAGCAAAACATTTCTTCTGCAAGTCATACAAACCGCCCCACCCCCCTTCAAGCCTCCATTCTTAACACAAGCGAGCAGGGAAGCCCCGTTCGTATCTAGGAGGCGCCCGTATGTCGGATGTCCTTAATCCGGGGACTACCTGTACCTACTAACTCCTTGTTAAATTTCTGAACCGCTCTTGGTCAACAAACCACTGGGGGCTGGCAAACAACAAAAAAATGCAAGGGTCGCTATTTTCATGTCACATTTGAATGTAACTTAATTGCACTCAATGAATGTACTAATTAGGCTTTAGAAAATGATTTTGTATAAATCTGCAGTCCAGTGCTAATAATGTTTTGTTAAATGCATAAATACATTTCTATTTATATAGTTACCAAAACAATAATGGTTTACCTTTGTAGTTTTCTATTTGCATTGGAGTTAAGTTTACCTTTGTTCTATTCTCATAGCTCATCTGCCTCTATCTAGTCAATACTTCATAAAACATTTAAAAAAAATGCTTGATCATTATTGTAATTTTAGAGAAATAAAAATTAAGAGACTTCCAAGTTGTTAAACTCCTCGTTGTTAGATGAATCCCTGTTAATTTATCACTTGTTATTTCACTTTATGTTTAAATAAAATTGAGACCTTTACATCCAAAATACCTGCAAACTAAGGTGAATAATGTGTGTGATACATTGAATTTCAAATATTTTGTATAGCAAGGAACTGGTTTGTCAGCTTGAGTTCTTTATGCATTTTAACTGCAAAATCTATTAACGCGACTGTCATTCTTGTCAGCCTTGAGAAAAGAGTGACTTTTACGGTGTGAGGAGTTTTACACTGTACTAACTTTTCATATAACAATGTCTCTGCTTTAACACTGTATTAGTTCAGTGTTGTGTTGGATAGAAAAAGGTAAAAAGTGCACAACCTGCAAAAAAATAATTAAAGGAAAAAGTTTGGCTTTAGTAGACATGATTTAAAAAAAAAAAAGAAACTCGTACAACAGTAATGTTGGAAATGTGAATCTGACTTCTTTTTTAACTATAAACTATCCTAAGAAAAAGACATGTATCTCTGCTGCTACAATGCTGTCAACAAAAGAAAAGGAAAAGTCAGCACCACCCTATGCAGTAATGAATTTCTTTTCCCATTGCTTCTGGGGAATGGAAGTACAACACATGTACACAGTAAACATCTTTGTACTGTTTATAAAGCAGTCAATCTAACATACAGCAAACAAGAGTTAATCACTGTCATTGAATACATGTGAACCTAGAAGATTCTCATCTTGTTCTCCATTAGAGCAAAAAATGTTTTATACTCGTATCACAGCTATAGATGGCGCTGCATTGTTCCTCATATCCCCCCCACCCCCGGTACATAACTCAGCAGTTTTCAGTAACCGCCCAGCTGTTTTTTTTTGATGGTTACCATTGGGACATAATACAAAAAAATGGGACATACCAATGAGGCGGGCATTTTAAGGATGAAACAAAGTATAGGTGGGAAAAGGTGGTAGAAATATGCCATAATTATAGGAGTTACTGAATTCTTATGGCAAAAACAACTGGGAAAGCAAATTTGTCATCTGTGTGCCCTGCCTGCCTTTAACTTCTTCCAATCCAACTGAAAAAAAAATTGTTACACACTTTATATAAAGACACAGTGCCATCTACTGGTGTCCAACAATAATGCACAAGAGATCCTTTAGACCAGCGGTCCCCAACCACCGGGCCGCGGCCCACTACCGAATCCCAGTGGAAAATTTGCCCCTCAAAGCCAGCAGCTCTCCCGTGCTGTTTTTAGCACATAGTTTTCTAATATTTATTTTTTATATTTTGACTAATTATTTGTAAAACAAAAATGTCAAAGATTTTTTATTTGGATTTGTGTAGTATTAATGTAAATAAAATATTGATGTAAAAAAACATCCCAAGTCTTAAGCCTGAAAATTAAAAAAAAATGATTATAATATTATTTTAAAAGATAACCCTCTCATTTCTCAAACAACCATTTAAAATCTTACCCTATTCCTTTCCTCCATGTTATTTTCCTTCCCTTATTTCTTTTCACTCCCTTATCCTGTTGTTCAGATGGTTAAGGGGTAACTATAACGGCAATCTTTTAAGGAAATCTATTAGGACAGTGGTCGCCAACTGGTCGCAGCTCTGGCCAATGCGCCCCCCAGTGGGGACCTTCTCCTGACCCCGCGGACACAACCCGCCCACTCTCCCACAGCAGGTCTGAGCCTGTGGGCTTGTTCCGGCATCATGACGTCACTATGGGAGAAGTTTCTTCCCCTTTACCTAGCACACAGCTCCCTGTGGTGCGGAGCCCGTAAGATTAGTGGTCAGTAGATCCAAACACGTTGGCGACCACTGTATTAGGACATACTTAATGAAACTTTAGTTTATAGTTGTATCGCCCTTCCTGCAATTCCTTTTTTTCTGCCATGAAAAGAAAAGGTTGGACTTTTAGAGGACTAGAAAAAAAACCTTGTTGGTTCATAATGATATGCATATATATATGTTATATGACTATTTCCTTGTATTGGACTCAATACAGCAATTTTGTATTGAATTCAAAATTATTTGAATTTCCTGCTGATCCTCCTGCCCGCACTGACACATGTACCAACGTCATCGGGAAACCCCGTAGATTTCGTCTTTGCATTTCGCAACTGGAGATCGGAGGCGCAGGACCTGTCCCCAGAACCTGCGGAGACTAGCAGGATGCTGGGGGACTAACACTAACTACCAATGTAACAAGCATTAACCATACCTCTGATGTGTAAAGTTTGGTTCTCTACTGATATACCAACATTACATGGACATTTACATCAACCTCCAATGTAACGGGGGGATTCTATACTGACCACTGATAAAACAAAACAATTAACCCAATATAATGATAAACAATGCCACACAATTAATGTAGTCAGTGAAAGCGGCTCAGGTACATTGTGAATATTAGGCTGGGAAATCAAACCATTGCAAATCATATCATTGCATTGCAAAAATGTAGGTTCACATCACAGAAAGGTATATGTGTGCCAATTATGAGGCACATGGATTTTTTTTTTTTATTAATGGGAGCATTAAGAAGTAATTTAAAAAAAATGGAAAACCTGTTGGGGGACTTCTTATGCAGTTAAAGTGGAGCACGCCCCAATCTTCCCATAGTGTACTGTCACCACTGATCTGCCTTTTTTTAGAGTGGAGAAGCAATTTCCAAGAGAAGAAACATATTAGAGGACTCTGCTGAGCTGTTTTTTCACAACAGGTAGTGCCCGGTTACATATGAAATAGGGACTGTAGGTTTGTCCTTAAGTTGAATTTGTAAGTAAGTCAGAACAAGTACAATATTTTAATAAATGCAATTAGATGTTTGTCTCAACATATTATTAGGAAACATAGTGTCAAAGCAAAAAAAAAAAGAAACAAAAAAATACTTTATGGAGCCTAGACATTCATTAGATTGCATACATTGCTTCTGGAACAAGCTGTGCTTTGATATGCAAAAAAGAAACAACTTCAGAGTTTGTCTTGGTATTAAGAGGTACAAGAGGCTGCAGAAGAGCTCACCCCCTAAGATCACCCACAACCTCAGCTGTGTTTAGCAAAAGATTTCTTCTGCAAGTCATGCAAACCGCCTCCCCATCAGATGTCCTTAACTCAGAGACTACTTGTATTTGCATGTTACCCCAGTCCAACTTTATTTCTTTCTGCTCTTATGTCTGAGATAGGAATAGTGCGGTTGATAGTTGAGTGCAGAATTAGAACTTCCAGACTCGAAGAAATTAAGTTATTTATAAATGGTAAAGAAAGGTACCTAATTTTTGAAAAACATGTTACTTTATAATGTAGATTTATTTAGATGAGTTTTAAAAATATATATATATATTGTTAATTTGCATTGTGCTTTAAAGTATGCATTACTTTTAATTTCCCTATTTATAAGCTTTTAATATTTGATGATAATCACAAGAGCAAGGGTATTTATCACATCCTCCAATAGATTTTCCACTCTTAGAGTGATGGATAGATGATAAATATTTATGAGTGCACTAATTTATGACTGAAAGCTGGAAACCTGGTAAACAGTCATTCCCTATGCATTCCATGAATAATATGTGCTCTATGCACATTGCAGCAGAAATTTCTGCCTAATCGATGCTCCCGAATTTGTCATCCGATCAACATTTCCTTTCAGTCAATCTCAAAGTCATAGCAGATTGTGA
>NW_027317719.1:7458-9866 GCF_032062135.1 Pyxicephalus adspersus | reverse complement strand
CTTCTGCCTGCTCACCCCATGCCCCTGCAAGACCACCTTGTGCCCCTGCCCGCCCAATTTGTGCCCCGCGGCTGGGATGTGAAGGTGGCCCGCGGCCACAGCCAGGATGTGGAGGTTGCCTAAGGGCAGGCTGTTGGGGTGGCCCATGGCCGAGGCTATTGGTGTGGGCCGTGCACATAGCCAGGCTGTGTAGGTGCCCCGCGGCCGGGCTGTGGAGGTGCCCCACGGCCTGCCTGTTGGGGTGGCCCGTGGCCGTGCCCGGTCTGGGCGAAGTATGTAAATGGATGCCAGGTGCCAGAGGTGAGAACATTCTTCCTGTCTTATTCCTCACTCAATTTTTTGCCAAATGTGTTCTTGAATGATGTTACAATTACATATATATGAGATGACATATCTAACATACCCAACTCTGTTACTTTTAAGGTCACAGGATATTTGGCTAATGAAGTGACCAATGCAGGAATGGAGCAAACTCGGCCATGCTTCCAAACAGGTTGGTGTAGGATAAGAGCATGTTTGATATTTTATGGTTCAAACAACCATTGTGTAAAACCTAAAGTTTATTTTTTGTGTTTTTTTAAGGATGTAATTGGTTTGGCAAAGCTGGTTTGGAAAACGCTATTTTTAATGTGCACTTGAAAACAAATAAAATAACCTTCACTAAATCTGGCTTTAAGTTTTTTCACAAATGTTTTATTTTTTTTTATTCATAACTGTAAATGTGGAAAACCCAACAAATTTAAAAATATAACAATATAAAACTTAAAAAAAACATGTATACAAAATTGTAAAGTTTTAAAAGCGGTACCGCCTGGGCATACCCCGAGGAGGGGCCATCCTGAGCTGGCGCTCTGTGGCAGACATAATCGTGTGCAGCCAATACAGGCTATCCCCTCTACTTCCTGGCGGGTGAAGAAAAAACAAATAATATATTAACCGGAAGAGTTTGGTAAAAACATTTAGGAAATGTACTGTCTTTGTAAAAAACAAACTAATTAAACTATAAACTTACCAGGAGGATGTCTGCCATGTTACCGCAGTTGGGGTGGCCTTGGTGCGGGGCTTGAAACCTCTTCAGGAGGGCTGGCTGCCTCCATCACTGTGGAACTGGCTGTGTATTTTGGAGGAGACCAAAAAAATAAAAGAGGTAAGTACTGAGCAAATGTAATAGTATAATATATACAGCTAGTTCTTAAACTGCACAGTGCTAAAGAATTCATGTTATGTTATCTCATCAAGTTATGAATGTTTTGCTGTTACACCATGCCAAACAAGAAAGAAAGGTGATTCCTGGGGCCAAGCTAATTATGGCTATGGAACTAAAGTGATGCAGTTTGTTGGCAATGAAGGTTGTGGGTTTTCACAAGGGACAAACTTGGCTAAGGGACATTTACCTTTGTCTTCTGTTAAAAGCTGCCTAAACATGAAGCTAGTGTGAGGGGTTAAGCTCAGGATTGCCTTTGCTGGTGTCAAAGGACACTGGTCTGGTTCATCCAATTCAGATCACACACTGAGGTATAAGTGTTAGGCTGACTTGTAGCCAGGTTTATTTGAAGGGTGCAGATAAAATAACAAAAACAGCAAAAGAAAACCTTGCCTGTCCGGCACTTACTATACATCCGACGTTCCTGTCTATCAGCTGGAGGGCTTCTCCCTGTCAGCTCAAAACAAAGCTTTCAGCAACCTTTTACTCAGGTTTGCGTTCGTTCACACGGACCAACTTTCTGTGTCCCCAGGCAGAGAGAAAGTGACTGAGCTCCTGGCTCTGTTATATCCCCACCCTCAGTGCTGCTTCATTAATTACCTCGCAGGTGAGAGTCTTCTACCTGCTACTTCACATAGGAGAGGAATCTTGGGCAAATATACCTCCCTTCCACCACCAATCCTGCATTGGTGTCACACTAGTCATACACTCATAATGATACTTGATGGAGCTAGGCCTAACAAACTACATCCTTGTTTATTTTCATGGTTCTAAAGGAATGTTTACAATATCTAAAATCGAGAAGTACTTACATTCCGATGAGGAACTTGTGTCCTGTGGAGGAGGTGCTAGCAAGGGTGCTCCACTAGCTGTAGATAAAAAATGAACACCATAAGTTAAAGTGAGTGGGCAGGACTAAAGTATATTTGTAAGGGTAGTTAAGGTGAATACATTAATGCAGAACTTCTAACTGATACTTTTTTGCCCCGGCGCTTGTCAAAAATAGACCGCTGCTGGTCATAGCGCCGCATAATCATTGTGTAAAGAAAAAGAGAAACAAAAAGTGAGTTATTTTGACAACAACCAAACAAACACCTTTAAAAAAAAGAGATCACTGATTTATTGACTGATTGATATATTTTCTGTTGCAAATTGACACAGTTTGGTTGCATTTGTAAACTGGTAATATTGTGTGTAGATATAT
>NW_027317719.1:0-6573 GCF_032062135.1 Pyxicephalus adspersus | reverse complement strand
ACACATTTAAATGTTCCTGCATGGACATACATGTATGCTTATGCAACTAAAAATAGCCCCCCAAAAAAGTTTTAAAAAATTCACTTACCTGAATGATTCAGCACAGGTCCCTCTCTGCAAACAACGGGCGTGGCATATATTAACGCAGATATGAAACTTCCGGGTTGCCTACTGAAAAACGTGCATACACTACACATTTGCACGTATGCCTACTGTATGCATATTATTACCTGTGTGTAACCGCTTTCTTTTTGTTGCACAAGTACCCACATATTATTTCAAATTATTATACTTTTAATTTCTTTTTCGTTAGGTTTCTTTTTGGAAATATGGACTAACATGCTGGTTTGTACACTTTGAGCCAAACATATGTTCTTGCTTTTACAACCTTTCAGGGTGTTTATGCAGTTTGAATTCCATTTTAGACCTTGCCCAACTATATATTGACTTACTCATCTCAGCTTGGTAGTGGAAGCACATAAAGGGGGTTTACTCCTTTAACCAGAAGCAATATCATCCATGAATGTTGCTTTGAGCCAAGCCCATGACTTCAGATATCATAGGAATAAATAGGTAATATTTTTAATTTGAAGCATGTTAAGCAATATGGCCTAAAAAATTCTCATTGCCTATTTCTTCCTGTAATTTCTCTTTTCTATGTATATGTACACACATAAATGCATAAATACAAACATAAATATATATATATATATATATATATATATATATATATATATGTGTGTGTGTGTATGTAAATACATAAGTGCACATGAAATAAATATACATCTATAAATAAAAACTTACCGGAATAAGAATCCTTGTCTGGAAATGTTTTCACACATAGAGGTTACACCACGCTGAGTTTTAAGCCAATGCAGGACAAACATTTAAAGGTGGTAATATAGACATAATTTTGAAATAAAACAATATGGCCACAAACACAATACCATAGCATTAACATTGACTACAAAAACAAAAGCAGCTATTGTGCTAAATGGTAAGCAAAGCATCAAATATAGCAACATAGATTAGGCTAACAAAACAACAGCCCCTATATACCCCCAACAGCCCCTATATACCCCCAATAGCTGTACACCAGTAATTAGCTATTCAAGAAAAAACAAAAAAAGGAGTGGAGGATTTTTCCATTATATATTTCTAATTGATGACGTCTATACATATATATCCACAATATAGATATATATATATACAAGCAAGAACTTGTGTGTGAGCTTTGGACTTTTGTGGAAGAAATCTAGTTCGCTGGCAAAAGCGAGGTCTTTCTTTTTTTGAGAGAGAAATACAGAATTTTTTGGGGGCTTTTTTGATAGATAGCAAATGTTATTAGAATAAAATATCTGTATTTATTTTGAGAGAAAAAATAAATTTTCCTGGGCTTTTTTAATAGCAAGTGGAATCAGAATAAAATATCTGTATTTTTATGAGAGAAATACAGAATTTTTTCTGGCTTTTTTGATAGATAGCAAGTGGCATCAGAATAAAATATCTGTTTTTTTTAGAGAAATACAGAATTTTTTCTGGCTTTTTTGATAGATAGCAAGTGAGATCAGAATAAAATATCTATTTTTTGAAAGAAATACAGACATTTTTCTGGCTTTTTGATAGATATCAAGTAGAGATGAAATTTCTCGAAAATTCGATTTGGCCGGTTCGCCGAACTCTCCGAAAAGATTTGCTTTGATCCGAATTTATTTGCGGCGAATCGCGGTAAAAACTGCTATTTCCGGTTATTTCGGCTATTTCGCGGTTGCCGTGCAGTACTTCTGCTATGTATTCTTAGATAAAGTTTCTCTGTCTAAGAATAAAGGGCACTACAGGTGATGAATGGAGACAAGTCCTGTAATCCCTGAACATTGTAGTGGAACTGCAGAAGACTGCAGTTCAGTTTCCCACGTGACGTCACAGTGGCAAAACTGAACTGCAGATGACCTCTGAAGTTCCACTACAATGTCCAGTCACTACAGGTGATGAAGGGGGACTTGTCCCTATTCATCACCTGTAGTGCCCTGTATTCTTAGATAGAGAAACTCTATCTAAGAACATCGAGTAAAAAAAAAACAGATCGGCAACAGCGATTGCTGTTGCAGCACTGTTCTATGTTGTCTTAGATAGAGTTTCACTATCTAAGAATACACAGCACTACAGGGGATTATTGGGGACTTGTCCCTATTCATCCCCTTTAGTGCCCTGTATTTCCTGATAGATAAACTCTATCTAAGAATACATAGCTGAAGCACAGCACCGCGATTGCTGTTGCAGTGCTGCACTATGTATTCTAAGATAGAGTTTCACTATCTAAGAATACAGGGCACTACAGGTGATGAATGGGGACAAGTTATTGTGTGGACGGCATTAGTAACTGGCATCTAGAGTTGGGTACTGGGCAGCAGCAGTAACAGCATGAGGAGGAGGCATTTAGCACTGAGACGGAGTGTGGACGACATAAGTATTTGGCATCTAGAGTTGGGTACTAGGCAAGCAGCAGCAGTAACAGCATGATTCGAAGGCAGAGGGCTCTGAGACGGAGTATGGATGGTATGTGTGTCTGGCATTTAAAGTCAGGTACTGGGCAGGCGGCACCAACATTTACAGCAAGAGGAGGAGGAGGTGGTGGGCTCTAAAACAAAGTGTGGACTGCATTTGTATCTGGCTTCAACAGTCGGGCACTGGGGGCAGGTGGCACTATCATTTACAGCAGGAGGAAGAGGCGGTGGGCCCTGAGACGGACTGTGGACGGCATAAGTAACTGGCATCTAGAGTTGGGTACTGGGCAGCAGCAGTAACAGCATGAGGAGGAGGCATTTAGCACTGAGACGGAGTGTGGACAACATAAGTATTTGGCATCTAGAGTTGGGTACTAGGCAAGCAGCAGCAGTAACAGCATGATTAGAAGGCGGAGGGCTCTGAGACGGAGTATGGATGGTATGTGTGTCTGGCATTTAAAGTCAGGTACTGGGCAGGTGGCACCATCATTTACAGCAGGAGGAGGAGGAGGTGGTGGGCTCTGAGACAAAGTGTGGACTGCATTCGTATCTGGCTTCTACAGTCGGGTACTGGGGCCAGGTGGCACCATCATTTACAGCAGGAGGAGGAGGCAGTGGGCTCTGAGACGCAGTGGGGACAGCATTAGTTTCTGGCATCTAAAGTCAGGTACTGGGCAGATGACACCATCATTTACAGCAGGAGGAAGAGGCGGTGGGCTCTGTGACGGAGTGTGGACGGCATTAGTAACTGGCATCTAGAGTTGGGTACTAGGCAGCAGCAGTAACAGCATGAGGAGGAGGCATTAAGCACTTAGACGGAGTGTGGACGACATTAGTAATTGGCATTTAGAGTTGGGTACTAGGCAGGCAGCAGCAGTAACAGCATGAATCGAAGGCGGAGGGCTCTGAGACGGATTATGGACGGCATTAGTGTCTGGCATGTAAAGTCAGGTACTGGGCAGGTGGCAGCATCACTTACAGCAGGAGGAGGAGGCGGTGGGCTCTGAGACGGAGTGTGGACGCCATTAGTTTCTGGCATCTAAAGTCAGGTACTGGGCAGTTGGCAGCATCATTTACAGCAGGAGGAGGAGGAGGAGGTGGTGGGCTCTGAGACAAAGTGTGGACTGCATTCGTATCTGGCATCTACAGTCGGGTACTGGGGGCAGGTGGCAGCATCATTTACAGTGTAGCTAATTGAGACATTAATGGATTAACGAAAATCACACTTTCCATACCTACTATCTAGTGAAACCACATAAAAGGGAACGGACTTGGTGGAATACGCGGGGAAATACATAAATTTTTTATCATTTGTGGATATCTAGCAAGTGCTATCACAGTTAAATATATGTATTAGTTTCACATAGATACATACATTTTTATGGGTTTTAGGATACATATCCAAGTGCTATCGGAATAAAATATCTGTATTTTTTGGTGAAAAATATGATTTTTATGGCCTTTTGAATAGATACCAACTACCAAGTGCTATTAGAATTAAATATCTGTAATGTTTGTATAATAATACATTAATTTTTATGGCTTTAGGGATATATAGCAAAGTGGGATCAGAACTAAAGATCTGTATTTTCTGTAATGAAATATAGAATTTTTTATGGTCTTTTGGATTGATAAAAAGTGCTATCAGAATTAAATATCTAGATTTTTGGAAGAGAAACATAGAAATTTTTATGACTTTGGAAATATATAGCAAAGTGGGATCGATGAAATATCTCTATTTTTTGGAGAGAAATACTGAATTTTTTATGGGTTTTAGGATAGATACTAAGTGCTATCATAATAAAATATCTGTATTTTTTTACAGAAATACAGACATTTTTAGCTTTTTTGTGATAGATTGCAAGAGGTATCCTAAATTATACCTCTTGTAATATATCACAAAAGACAGAAAAAATTCTATATTTATCCATAAAAAATACAGATATTTCAATATGATAGCACTTAGTATCCATCCAAAAACCCATATAATGTTCTTTATTTCTGTAAAAAAAAAATACAGATATTTCATTCAGGCTACAACTTACTATCTATCAAAGACATAAGGATGTATGTATTTCTCTCTAAAAAATAATGATATTTTATTATGAATCATAATTAAATATCTGTATTTTTTGGAGAGAAATACATACATCTTTATGTTTATGATAGATAGCAAGTTGTAGCCTGAATGAAATATCTGTTTTTTTTATAGAAAAATAGAAAATTTGCTGTTTATTTTGATAGATAGCAAGTGGTATCAGAATTAAATATCTGTTTTTTTTTTAAAGAAACAGAAATTTTTATGGATTTTTTTAGAGATAGCAAGTGGTATCAGAATAAAATATATATTTTTTTTAAAGAAATACATAATTTTTGCCGTTTAGTTTGATAGATTGCAAGAGTTATCATAATTTATGCTAACTCTTGCAATCTATCAAAATAAACAGAAAAATTTCTGTAAAAAAATACAGATAATTAATTTTGATACCGCTTGCTCTCTATGAAAATGAACAGAAAAATTTCTGAATTTCAGTGTCATTGGCAATTGCTGCACAACTGGCGGCTTCCTTCCGCTGAAAACATGCCTGCATAGTTTGGCTTAGACGACCTCTACCGCTGCTGCCACCCATACTGCTTAAGGCAGTTGTTTGGCTACCATTGCTGGTGGAACTGCCATAGGGATCTCTGCTGCTGCTGCTGCTGCTGCTGCTGGCAGCCGGAAAAGCTGACCACAAGTCCCTTACAAGCACTTCTTGGTAGTGCTGCATTTTAGGTCCTCTGTATTGGGGCAAGATCAGTTGTTGTATCTCAGGCTTGTAACGTGGATCCAGTAATGTAGCAATCCAATAGTCGTCAGTCTTTGTTTTTATGTGTTCAATGCGTGGATCTTTGGCTATGCACTCCTGCATGAGGGCTGTCATGTGTCTCAAACTACCCACGGCTGAGGTAATTCTTGACCCACACTCCTGTGGGTCGAACAGCAGCACAGGGTCATCCTCCTCCTCCTCCCCCAGGTCTTGCTATCCACGGAACATGCCGCCTTGTGTTTGGGTGGATGGATGCCATGCACCCTCAATATCCTCCTCTGCCCCTTCTTCCCCTTCTCCCATGCCTGCAATGTCCTCCTCATCCACCTCCTCCTCCTCTTCCTGGATTGGTGGTGCACTATGCATAGTAGGCACGCATGTCTGAGATGATGTTTGAAACGCCATCTCTTGATGCAGCGTCCGCTCTGTGTTGTGTCCGAGATCCACCATCATCTGTTCCAGCAGGCATATGATGGGGATGGTGTCACTGACACAGGCCTGATCCCTGACAACGTGGCAACGTCTGAATTGTGCACCGAAATAGCAAACTGTAGGTTGTTGCTGGCGGTGAACAAATGCTGCCGAATAGGAGGTGCTGGTGCTGGGTCTCCACGGCAAAGTGTCCCTGGAGGAAGAGGTTGAGGCACAAGATTCAAAGGAGGAGGTGGAAGTGGAGGTTGAGAAGGAAATTGCATGTCGATGTGCTCTGGGCGGAGTTAGGTATGCAGGCCTTGCTGCAGCTGCATCTTCCTCTGCTGCCACTAAAGTTACCCAGTGAGCTGTATATGAAATATATCCTCCCACTCCATGCTTGCTCGACCAACTGTCGGTTGTCAGGTGCACCTTGCCAGAAACCAGCCAGAGTGCTGCAGGGCCATAGACACATTGCTCTGCACGTGTTCCTGCAAAGCAGGATCACATTTTTCTGCAAAGTACTGTACTTAGGCATAACGTACTGTGGGTTTGCGCAGAGGAATGCGTAACGGAACGCACCGTTACCTCCCTTACCGGTGGAGTCCACCAGCCGGTAAGGGAGGAGCTCTAACACAATCAGCTGTGCAATTGCCGCATTGATCAGCTTTGTTTTGGAATTTTTTGATAGTTTTCCCAATAGGATATACATTTGGAAACTTTAAAATTGTAACTTATTGCCGTTTTCCATTGTGAAAGTGGAAAGGAACACTGAAGATCTTGTTCCCAAATAGAGAAAATATGGAGTTTTCTCCATACACTCTTGTTTTGTAGTAAGTTATAATACAGAG
>NW_027317718.1:8420-9876 GCF_032062135.1 Pyxicephalus adspersus | reverse complement strand
AGAGAGAAGACGCAAAAGACAATGCAGGATGCCGGCAGATCAGGTAAGACTCGATTTACTATTTTTTCCCATAGGTTTACCTACCCCGAGTGTGACTTAGGGTTACGGCTTTTAGCATCATTTTTCTACCCTGAGCCACACTCGGGGTTACCACCCAGAAGATTAATTATACAAAAATTAACAATAGTAACAATTTATAAATTTATTCAAAACACACATAAAAGTTAATTTGCATAAAACCAAGAATGGTATCTAGTATAATCGGTCATTTTACAGATAGGCCTTTTAGGTTCATGCATGACGCGGTGATGAAAGTGCTGGTGGCTGCAGAAGTGGATGTTGGTCCCATACCCGTTTTCAACAGCATGGGGATAAGTTCCCCATCTGCCCTGGGAAGACATTGAAGGCATTTGGCAGTTAGGGTCTTTAAGGCAATCATTTGGTGTGGTTGTTGGAGATCAAATTATGGTGTGGAATCTCCAACAAAAAAATTGAAATGGTGTTGACCACAAGTTCATGTGTGTAGTAAAATGTCTGCATGCTGATTTTTTTTTCCTAAGGCAGTAGAGTGCAGCTAGGAGCAATAATATGGCGGCAGACCTGAATAGTGCAATGGTGTGGTTGGTACCCTTGAGGACTCGCAGTCTCATTAGTTGGGGATATGCCTTGGGTTAGCCAGTGTTTTTTAGTAGTGTGATATCTGATGTACAGTTCAAGCGTTGTTATTTAGTAATATATTGAATTTAAAATAAATGACTGCTGAAGCCATTTCACCCACATGTGGGAAAACAGGAATAGGATGGGGGTGGGGTCTTAAACAGCTGTCGATTGGGAGTGAGCATCTGGGCCACACCAATCACGCTAGTTGTAAGGCAATTGTAATCCTAAATGTATCCTTCACAGGGACGTTTTTCACCTACAGTACATGTAATTTACTAAACAGGATTATATAAAGGAGGTCACTGACATTTGAACAACAGAAACCAGAAAATGCTCCAAGGTTGAAACCAGCTTTTTCTCACAGCAATTTATAGGAATTTACAAAAAATCATCTTCAGCAAGACACAACTGACTGGCAAACACTGCAAGAAGCATTTGATAAGCAGAAAGTACCATGGTGGTTAACCGTCAGATGAACACTCATTTGTTCAGATGATAGGGTATTGAAGATGGCACTGTCAGGTTGATCAGTGGATGGAAGGCTATAGATAGATAGTAGATCATAGACCTAATAATAGCATGCAATGCAAAGCTGCAATATCTAAAGCTAGCAAAGTACTTTCTTGTATTAAAGAGGAATAGACTGCAGAGATGGAGACATAATCCTGCCCCTGTACAAAGCATTGGTCAGACCACATCTGGAATATGCAGTCTAGTTTTGGGCACCAGTTCACAAAAAGGACATTGTGGAATTGGAGAGAGTGCAGAGAAGGGCAACTAAACTAATAAAAGGAAA
>NW_027317718.1:4807-7225 GCF_032062135.1 Pyxicephalus adspersus | reverse complement strand
TTTCATGAAAAACAGTGGATCACTTTTGGTACAGAAATCTAGACCTCAGTGTAACGCTTAGGTGGTTAAGGTGGGATATGATCACCCAATGTAAATAAATAAAGGTCTATGAAAATGTGGAATCAGCTCCCTCAGGAAGTAGTTTCAGCAATTACTATAGATTGCTTTAAGAAAAAGTTGGATGATTATCTAGAATCTCAGAATATAATTGGGTATTAAAGTTTTAAAGTAAAAGACAATAGAGACTGTACATCAAAGAAACATTCAATTGCCTTACAGGATCAGGAAAGAATTTTTTTCCCTGTTGAAGCAAATTGAATCAGGGTTTATAAAATTATATATGATTATTTCCCTAGTGGTTGAACTTGATGGACTTTTTTTCAACCTAACTATGTAACCATGTTAATCATGGGCTCTGAAGGCAGAAAAGGTGTCCTTCTGACCTAACCCCAACAGAGACTCACAGGAAACTGGCACAGCCAACCAATTAACAGAGATCAATTGAAACTCATTCATTCATTTTGTATTAGATTGAATACAAACTCCTGTATTCAATCCAATACAAAATGAATGAATGAGTTTCAATTTGAATTTCCTGCACACGTGCCAACGTCATCACGCACGCACAAGAAGCCGGCCGGCTGTTTTTTTTCTCCGCCGGCCGGCTTCTTGTTTCAGAGATCACCCGGCGCTGGAACGAGAAGGACGTGGGAAGAAGCTGGCCGGCATCTTACCGATCCCGCTGGTATAGGAGACGGCACCCGACGCTGGAGGACGACGCTGGAACACGGACCCGCCGCTGGATGAGCACAGCGGGACCAGGTAAGTGAGATTTTAATATTGGCGAAAAAGTACGGGGTTATCGAACGTTGCAAAAAATTTTGTGCACGAAAAAGTACGGGGTTAGCGGTTGGGAGGTTAAAGTAACCTTTGCTTTACTTCTTGCTGTGACCAGATTAAACATTACCTGTGACAAGAAGGTCTACAAAGAGGTCTAGGGCCCTACTATACTATCCCATAGATTTACTTTGACCAAAAAGCAGGCTGAACAGCATCACCAATACAAAGTCTGTTAGCAGATAATTATGTGTAATTCTAAGGCAATAGACCTCAAGTAAAAAAATGAATGCCAAGGTTTTGCCCACCCACAACAATTTGATTTTCAGTCAATTATCCATTACCTAGCAAAAGAATAAAAACAGGAATCTAGCAATTAAACATTTTCCAGGTTTTACTTATTTTACTTATTTTTTACTTATTATAAATAATAATAAGTAAAGGTAATAAGCTGAAGTAGAAGAAATCAATGAGCAAGTTGGAAAATGTTACAGGCAACACTTTTTCTTGTGTTTTTCATATGAAAACAAGTGACTTGCTGTTGTTTATCAGTGATGTACTGTGTACTATGCAGTAGCACACTAAGTCCATTACCCTTGCTGAGTATATCTAAAAAAACACTTTCACTGGGAATTGAAAAATCTCCCTGGCAACACTAACTGGGCACTCCTTGGCATCACAGAATGTTCTATTCTCCAAACTTCAGTTCCCAGAATGTCTGCTGGAGTGGTAATGGGCTCAATTAACCTCGATTAGTTCCAAGTCACGGGACAAAAGATTTAATTAGATATTGTTAGATATTGTGGGGACAAAATCCAGGAACATAGTCGGTGGTATTGCTGCATTTAATGTGCACTAGTCAAGAACAAAGCCCATAAAGCCGGAGTCCTGGCTTGGCTAGCCGGAAAAAACAACATCATTCTGCAACGTTAATGGATTTTCACAAAGGCGTTATTTAGAATACCCTGTACTTGAGTTTTGACCTCATTATTAGCAACAAGTTTGACAGCTGCAAAAAAAAAAATGAAAAACAAAAGCCCAACTATTCATTTGGTAAGGTCACTGCATTGCCAGCTCCTCGAGTAAAACACTGGTAACTCTAAAAAAGCTTTATTCAAAACAAATACTCAAAATGAAAATTGCAAAACTGAATAGAACCTTTAAAACAGACATTTTGTTATGAAAAATTATTACTGACTTTGACTTTAAGGCTTTTGTGTGCAATCCCTAATTCCATAGTAATTCTCATTTATTCAATTAAGTCTTGGCTTTCTGATGAGTTGTAACCATAATGGAATCAGGAGAATCCTTGATTCACTAATTGTTGATTCATCTGAATATCTTGGCATGTGGACGTGTCTTTTCTGCAGTGTCGGAAGCCAGGTAATCGTGATTTGTGAATTGCAGTCAGATCTGCAAGTGTAAATTCAGACATTAACATGCATTGTGTTTCTCCTTGAGGCAGATTATTCATTTTGAATGAGCTGCCAACCCTTAAGAATGAACAAAGACAACTACATGCAGTATTTTCTCCTCTGTAGCACACCACAACTTATGGTAGTTTGTTGTAGAGCCGTAAAG
>NW_027317718.1:0-971 GCF_032062135.1 Pyxicephalus adspersus | reverse complement strand
TGCAGTGTTTCAACATCACTGAATGAGAGATTATTGAAATTGATGTAGATTACATTGTTGGACATCAGGATTGGCATGGATTACTTTACTGGACAATATGATTAACTGTTGATTTACTTCGTAGGACATAATAAACTTGATTTTAAAATCTATTGGGTTTGTTTTTGTTTTCTTGTTTAATAGTATTTTGTTCTTGATGTTTATACATTTACTTCTAACTTCCTGTGGGAATGGGTAAGGGGTACTAATTCTTATATCTCTGGAAGGGAGAAGATATTATGAATATTGGACAGGTTTATAGCGCAAACATATTATGCAGTGCTGTATGTTAAATAGGGGTTGCAAATGACAGATACAGGAGGAAGAGAGGACCCTGCCCCGAAGAGTTTACGGTCACTTCCAAGTGCTTCTAAATGCCACCATAATTCTCCCTATATTACCCTTACTACTCAGGGCACTGGAAGACTGGAGACTATTGTCCTAAAAACTTCAAAAAGGGGATTTGCTGCTGTTGCCTTTGCAATATATTCCCTCCCTGGTGTTATAAGACTTGCAGTCAGGTATGGTGCAGCAAAAGGGGGTGTGTCGTCTTCCCTTTCCTAGTGACTAGGGCTGTATAACATTGCGTCATCATTTTTAACATATATTGCATTTGTACAACTCTCCCCAACGCACCTTTCCTTCACCATGCAGGTAGTCCCCAGGGCACATACGAGATAAGGACTGTAGGTTTGTTCTGTTGAATTTGTATGTAAATTGGAACATGTACATTATTTTAATAAATACAATATTAAATGTTGAGACAGATGTTTGTCTCAACATTTCATTAGGCAGCATGGTGTCAGTTACTGTAAAAATACTCACTGTGGGTTAATCACAAATAAAGCAAAAAAAAAAAGAAAAAAAAAAACCTTTATGGAGCCTGGACATTCATTAACTTCTGGAGCAAGCTGTGCTTTGATATGCAAAAA
>NW_027317717.1:6952-9897 GCF_032062135.1 Pyxicephalus adspersus | reverse complement strand
CTTCTCACTTAATATAATTTCCAGCATTGCAAAAGTCTAGCTCTTTTGATTGAGGCCCAGTACAGAAGTACCCTTTGTCCCCCACTGATGGCAGTTCTGCTCTCAGCTGAAA
Source organism: Pyxicephalus adspersus (assembly GCF_032062135.1). NCBI lineage: Eukaryota > Metazoa > Chordata > Amphibia > Anura > Pyxicephalidae > Pyxicephalus > Pyxicephalus adspersus. The sequence goes on along the minus strand of NW_027317717.1, from coordinate 9,785 downwards.
TCACTGTCAATCACTGTCTACTGACTGTAGTAGAAGCAAGACTGACAACACGGAAGTATATGAGCCTAAAATGATTTAAAACGTTTAAATATATTATTTTATTACTACATGGGACTGATAAGCGCCCCATGGGAATGTGAACAGAAAGATTCTCTGAAAGCTCATAACCCTGAGGTCATCTTTTTAATCCTAAATTTGTAAATTTCACCACACCTGTGTAATGCCCCAAATCTACCAATAATGGTGATAAGTCTGCTTTGTCTTCTTCTCACCTTTGTAAAACAAAGGCAACTAGTTTTTCTCAACTGGAAAAAAGAGATTGTGGAATAGGAATTTACCAATTTGCTTCACATACAAACTCCATGCATATGGCATCCTTGGTGGGAGTCAAATCCAACAACCATAACATAGTGATGTATGTATTGAACCAAAAAAAAAAAAAAATAAACTCAAGAAAAAAATGCCATGTATTGCAGCTCACTAACCCTGGGATGTGATAACTGTATTAGTTTCTTCTTTCAGAAACATTTTATGCAAAAGCTGGAAAATATGAGATGATCTTTCCAAAAATCTAGTCTTCCTGTAACTTCTGTGTACTAAACTAAAATCTTAAACAATGGTATTATCATTATCTGAAATGCAGAATGCCTTCCCCCTATGAAATAGAGAGAGGAAAGTGTTTGTAGTTCTAATCAGGAAAGTGGCCTAGGTTGAAAATGCTGCACCCCCCCTAAATACAGTAACATGAATAAGCATAGTCAGCCTAGGACAGAACTTACAGCTTTACTGGCAGGACCACTAGACAAAAAATCCTGAAGAATTGAAAGTAATGCAGTGACCATATCTAAGAGATTAAAGGGTGCAATATGTTACATGTTGTCACAGGTTTTCATGCATTTAGTTTTATTGTGTTTATTTCTTCCTTTTTTTTAACTTTTAACTGTGGTACCCCCTCCCTCTTTCACTCATTTGTTTCTTTCCTAAAATAAAAAGTTTACTTTGAATTAATTTCCCTCCTACTTTATCATTCTCTCCTTTTCTAATTGTTAAAGATTTTTTTTTTTAATTAGACTATGCTCCTACTTCTCTTTCACTTATTTGCCTGTTAATAAATACCTGAACACATATTGTGGCATGTATTTAGCATTTTAGTTCCAGCAAAAAGTGAAACTGATAATCCAGTCTAGTCTCATATTTTAGAACCTTCTGCATCTTTGTTCATCATGAAGTTTATGGCCTCAGGATTCTGTTTATGCTGCTTTTTTCTTCATGACATTTTATCCATAAAAATATATTACACCAAAAAAAGCAAAAAGATGGTTCCACATTTAGATTTTTTAAACAGCTACATATCTTTCTGAGTCTTCTGGTAACTATTTTAACCTTTGTCAATGTCTAAAAAATAATTTTTGCAAAAAATGAATACATTTTAAAACAATAAACTTAAGGGTATAAATCGTCTTACCAAAAATCTCCAATGTATGAGTCTATTAGAATATTTAGGTTTTTCTAAAGCTGTCCTAATGATTTTACATTTTGAATAGCACAAGAAAACAGAAGAACAAACACCCCTATATTTTCTTGGACATCTCTAAAGAAGGTGTAAATACAATTGTATCTAGAAAACAAAGCACTGTTGTTCTATAGTTTGTATACTTTCTTCTGTTCTCTAATCGGCTTACAATCTCTTATTCTTTACGTATGAGTCAAAGTTCATCCTTTTGGAGATGGGGATATTTTGTTCTCATCATTTGCTATTAAAAGATAATGTTTTGTTACCTATGATTCTAGGAATTTCAATGTAAGCGCCACTTTTTTACATGGAGGTACATTAGGTACAAAAGATATTTGTTACTCTACTTTACAGTATTAGAAAGGTTAACATAATCAATAAATACATTAAAAAGAAACATTTTTTACAACTTTCGGATGGCAAGCTTTAAACATGCTGTGTTGTTCACTGAAAAAAATCTCATATAAAGATTATTTGCTTGCTTTTTGCCTTAGCAAGACAAAGGAGTAAGATAAGTTAGGTTTGACCTATATATTAAGTATGTTTAAAGCTTTTTCTTTATGAAACTTTATATTTCTAAATTGTCAGTAGAGTCAAAAAATTAAAAAAAAACATTGTATGTCATACACACTCAATGGATTTGTTGCCTATATTCTCCCTTCCAGCAATTTTTTTTGCTGTTTATTATAAAATTTTCTCTATGTTTCCCTATGTAACTAGTTAATAAAAGCATAACAGTATTACAGATAATTTCTTTGTACTGTGATACATAAACCTAATTAAGCTTATTATTGGAAATTATTATCGGAGACTAAATTACTTCCTCTTCTACAGTCTCACCTGCAGGGGAAATAATGGGGCTCCTGTACCCACTCCAGTCACTCTAAGCTTTAGCGGGGAGAATATTTTGGAGGACAAGCGATTGGGACTGTGAATGTGATTGCTAATACCTTCCAGTTTTTTTACCATGTCTATGGCATTACTTAAAGTTAATTTCTACCAACTGGTAACTACTGACCCTATCATGCTGTTAGGGTTGGGTAGTTACCTGGACTTTTCTAGTATGCATACTTCATATGTTCTATGGAAAATCCACTATTATTATTATTATTATACAATATTTATATAGCGCCATCATATTACGCAATGCTTTACAAAGTCCTTAGTCATGACACTACCTGTCCCTCAAAGGGGCTCACAATCTCATGTCTCTATGTCAGTCATATGTCGTAAGTTTTTGAATGTGGAAGAAAACCAGAGTAATCAGAGAAAACCCACACAAACACAGGGAGAACCTGCAAACTCCATGCAGATAGTGTC
>NW_027317717.1:0-4905 GCF_032062135.1 Pyxicephalus adspersus | reverse complement strand
GGGTTTGCTAGGAGAGGAAAGCTTTTGCTGGAGGGTGGAGAGAAAGTTTGGTTGAAGGGGTGATTTTCATTAGGGGGGGTTGTAAATTGTCATAATTGCCCATTTTTTATTAATACATTGCTCACATATTGTAATTTTTCCGGTTTGTTTTCCATTCATTGTTACTTCTCTACATTATTACCCTCCATTTCCACATACAGTCACACCTGTCTATTTGCTGCCCACATAGTATCACAATTTTCTGATCGCTCTCTGCTTATTGTTGTAATTATTTGATGCCAGTATCTGTGTCATGATTGCTATTTTGCCTAGTTACAGTAAAGTCGCTGTTGTTGTGACCACTGTTTTACTATAACATCCTCTGTAGACCTGTAAACTCAGGCACCCTTAATCACAATGTTTCTCCCACAGTGAAAACTGTGACACTTTTTTATGCTTGAATTTATTTATATTTAGCTTGCCTGATTATCTCCATGTTTCTCCACTGCTTAACTTCTGTTTTACTAAATTATATATACAACATCTAGATAAAAAAATATACACTGATTGTATTTTTTCTACCTATTGCCAGTATTTATTTAATTTTGATGCATAGAGGAGTAAAGAAACAGAACTACCAATTGTTACCAGCCTCCCACCCTTCAAGAAACATGGGCTAGTATCCTCAATTGGAACATAAGGCCATTATACAGTAGGGAATATTTCTCTGCTGACCCAATAACCTGTCTCAGGGCTACTAATGGCAATTCACTGGGGTGCCTCTGAGTACAACTTACCAATAGGTACGCCATTAAACGCATGAGCAGTTTGAAGAGTAGCCAGGCAACACCATATAAAAGGAAAGATCCACAAAGTTGTTCCTTAAGCCTTTCTGACACCCTGTGTGGCTAGAAAGTATGAATACTGTTAGTGTGATATTAAGGCTAGCTAGACAAACTGAAGTAGGAGGGGAGCAGAAAAAGGTAATTTGTCTAGAGGAGCAAAAAATATAAATCCTACCCTGACATTCTACATGCACTCTCCTGCCTAAAATAGCTAGTGCATAAATGTGTCTTCCTACCCCTCCAAAGCAAATTGAAAGTTGAGCCTTTTTTGTTTAAGCCTAATTAACACAAACAGGAATAAACTTCTGCAGTATTTCACATACACATGGCACTTGGGGACACCATGAAAGGCATATATATTATATATATTTTTTGACGCACAGTTAGGATTGTTGACCTCCCAGATTACTATTATTATTTGTTTAGTTTGTGTCAGTAAAGAACACACTGAAAACAATCCATGTTACAAGAGTCATAAAACTAATCTTAAGAAAACACACAAGGTTACTGCAAGAATGTTTAAAATGGGTTATTGTGCCCCAGTTTCTGTGTAGTATGTGAACTGATTTACTGCTGAAACATTATCTTGGTAAACTAATAAAATAGGTCTACTATCTCTTTAATTAAAGCTCCTTGGTTTGAGGTTTAAAACAAAACCATCATTTTATGGAGCAGGTGTGTATCTGAAAGGGAAGGAAACAAGATCTGCCTAGTTCCCGAGATATAAAGAAGGGACATTAAGATAAAGACTTGGTTAGAGGAATGGATAAGATTTTATTGAGGTGTCACTTCAATGGTTATATAACACAGAAAACAGAAATTTTAGTAGAAAGAGTCACTCCATAGCATAAGAAGTCTGAGATCAGCATTAGGTAACAGGGTCAATTTATATTTTGTTTAAATTTTAAGTATAAAAAGTGTAAAGCGAAACTAAATTATATTAAGTTTTGGGTCCCTTTCAGATTTTTACTGTGAAAAAAAATGTACCCTCAATATTTGTTTTTGGGACCATTTATACTGCAGTTGTCACCAGAACAAGAAATCTTCCAAATAGGAACCCTTGTTCTGGAGACAATTGTCACAGATCAGCAGTAAAAGTTGTCCTACTTTTAGTAAAGCCAACTTTGTTTAATGGGAGGAGGGATAAAAGATAGAAGGATAAAGGTAATTTACATGCCCCCTTCCTCAGAAGTGCATACTCACCTTTCTAACCCTCTACTCAAATATTACAAGCAAAAAAAGTACTTATTATAGCTGGTGGATGAAAGTATGATTCAATCCACTTGTTCTCATGTGACAACACTTGATTATTTGTAAAATCTTGGCAGACAGAAAGTCACCTGCCCTTTGTAAACTCTTCTTTCGAAGGTTATAAGACATGTCCTTTTTCTGCTCTTAGCAGCTATTATGCAAGTAACCTTCTTTTTTCAAGATATCCTATTTGTAACCTGTACTCTGCACACAAAACTCACCTCTCCTCCACCCCGATCACCTCCTCACACTCTTGTATCCAAGACTTCTCATGAACTTTACCCCCCCCCCCCCCATCCTTGGAACTCCATTTGGCAAAATATACATAATGCTCCGAACCTTAAAACCAACCCTTGAAATGCAATTCCCAAAGGGTATAATTTGTCATAATCGCTATAGAGACCTGTTTGCACATCTGCCTCCCTCCAACACCAGTTGACATACACCCAATATATTCTCTGCTCCAGTCTTGCCACCCCTCTCCCCTTTGAAATGTAAGCTCCCAAGGGCAGGACCCTCCTTCTATTGTTTCTGCCTTCTACCTACACAGATATCTGCATTGTGTGATGTTATTTTTGTACTTTGGATATGCCAATTTTTAGGTATAAGCTTTAAATGTATTGTTATCTATATTGTACTCTATAACAGTGGTCCCCAACCAGGGGCCACAGACCGGTGCAATGCAATGCTCTGGAGCTGGTGGCGGTGGGGACGTGGCCGTCTCTCCTGGCACTGCATGCACAGGAGCTGCTAGGAGTGGTAGAGCAGTGTATGTGGGTCCTACACATCACTGCTGTTCCCAGTGGCTGTGCCACCTGACAGCATGCCCCTTGGTATCTCAAAGAAGGGATGGAGACGTCACCACCCACAATGTGGAAAACTAAGGGTAAGGTGATTTTCTTGCTGGACTTGATCAGTGTAGACATATTGTCAACATAGTTGTGGTGCCTGCATTATTTTTCCCTATTTATACTTTTTTTGCACCTGGGCATCCTAACAGTAATAGACTTCCTGTCCTAGCCTGGCAATACCAATTGTACTATATCTATAATAGAGGAGTTCACACCCTAGGTTGCTCATTGTTGAATTGGACTAAAGAAGATGTCTTCCTAACCTTATCTCCATAACATTGTGGAAGGGTTTCTGTAGTTCACAGAAAAATCTCAGAAAGAACTCATAACAAAAGTAAGTTACAAGCTAATTGGATTTTTGGCAAGATTCATATGTTTTGTTTTTTTTTGCACTTGAAATCTCTGTGCCATTCTGCTATTTTGTCCTATCACCACACACTTTGCACTGCAGTTCACCTGACTAGCTGACTGGCATCTCCTTCCACCTCTATGTACTCCGTTGCTTAAAAATTTAATATCAAGTTAAATTTATATACCAACACTTCATGATGTAATAATGATGTAAGAGCATTATTTATTTGTACTTTTCTATCTTCTAGAATTCAGCTCAAAATTACAAACATGTCTGAATCTGATTGATTGGTTATTACATAAAATAACCTCAGCAAAAGTCACTTTTTCAAAGGGTTTGAAACTTTGTAGGAAAAGTAGAACTAGCTGTAGCAGTTTAGCCTTATACTTAATGCAGTAAAAATTCCTCTTGTTTAATAACACATCTGCAAAGCCTGGGCAAGGACCTCTGATCAGATCATTTGTATAATGTGATTTGTATGTTACAATACCAATTTAAATTTATACTCGTCTCTTGTGCTTTAAGATGAACCTCTATATGGTGTCTTTATTTTACTGAACAAACTAATTCATCACTGAATGAGATAACTTGCCCTCCTGTGTGTGAGGTTCTTTAATTAAGTTACATCTGGGAGCTCTATATCTTTCTGCCATTTATTCTATAATACACAGAGTAAAATTCACCTACTCTCCATTCCTTATATCTCATTTCCATTTCAAAGTTAAAAATGTCGCCCAGAGCAAAATCACATCTCCAATAAGAAATGCCCAACTTCATTACAGTTTAACATAAAAAGATCAGCTGGTATTGATCCATAATTTGGACAAGTGCCATGATATTGACAGGAAGACAAAATAAGTTAGAATGGCCATGTTTCAAAAAACCTGCCTGCATACTCAGTCACTGGAACAGAAATTGCAACAGGGTATAAAAAAATCACCCCTGTGCTCCTTATTTCCCCTCTAGATCAATGCTAATATGAGGAGGGTCCGGGAAGATGGATGCGTACGACACAGTCTGAGCTGCATGCCTTTAGTGTATAAAATATCTCACCACTGGGACACTGGTGCAAGTGGAATGAGATGTCATATATGAATTATTTTACTAGGGTAAATCAGTAACCCTTTGACAAGATCACAAAGCCAATCCTACACATCAGATGCAAGTTACGGTACAAATGAATGAGAAGCTAAGTGATGCTGCTTAACCCTAAATGTATGAACATCACTAAATTAAAAAAACAAAAAAACACCAGTCCATAATGCTGACATGACATAATATTACAATATACTCTAGAAGATTACTATACCATCTGACTGAGAAGAGGATTCATTAGGCCCTGTGCGTCCTACAGTATTTACTAGTGTTATACTAAATTACATAGAACTGCAACTCATACTATCATCTATCTCTTTTATTTGTCCTTGTATGTCTGCCGGCTCCTGACAGCTCCATTACAAAGCACAGATAAAAACCTAATACAAGATATTTAGAAACATTATTAAATATAAAGATATTACAGTGTCTGGATCTGGGCAAGATTATCAGTGTTCTGCTTTTGATATATTCTATGTGCGTTCTTGAGAATAGAAACACTGCAGAACCCGATACTGTTCTAGTTCTAGGA
>NW_027317716.1:0-9920 GCF_032062135.1 Pyxicephalus adspersus | reverse complement strand
TTTTTATGAGGAAGTAAGTAAACAAGTAGACAGGGGAATAGCAGTTGATATAATGTACTTGGACGTTGCTAAATCATTTGACACTGTACCCCACAGACGGTTAATATGCAAGTTAGGGTCAATAGAAAAATCAATCTGTAAATGAATAGAGAACTGGCTTAAAGACTGCATCCAGGGAGAGTTGTAATTAATGATTCATACTCTGAATGGTCTAAAGCTATTAGTGGTGTACCACAGGGTTCAGAGTTGGGACCTTCACTATTTAACATCTTTACAAATGATATAGAGTTTGGGATTAAAAGTACCATTTCTGTGTTTGCAGATGACACCAAACTATATAATGGAATTAAGTCCATACAGGTTGTCTAACATCTACAAGCAGACCTGGATGTACTGTGTGATTGGGCAGTCAAGTGGCAAATTACATTTAATATAGATAAATGTAAAGGTATGCACTTGGGAGCTAACAACATGCATGCTTTATACTGTCTAGGGGGAATACATTTGGGGGAGTCAGAAATGGAGACGGATCTGGGGGTTCTGGCAGATCATAGATTTAATAACAGCATGCAATGCCAAGTTGCAATATCTAAAGCTAGCAAATTACTCTAGGTTAAATAAACCTCCAGTGCCCCGGGATTGCAGTGGATTTTCAAGGCTGCAATTATTCTTGCAGCCCTGGGAATCCTGTTTGCGATCCCTGGCACTGCAGGTTAAATTGGGGGAAGTCTCCCGATTCTAAACCTCTAGTGCTCTCTGATTGGCCGAGCAAAGCTTTCCTTAGCCAGAGAGCACTAGAGGTTTTGAATGGGGAGGCTTGTCCCCATTTAACCTCTTGTGCTGGGGATCACACACTAAGCTGATCAATAAATGCAGTGGGCTCTGCATTCGTTGATCAGCACAGACAATCTTTTTTTAAAATTCAAGATCGATCCGTGAATTTACACTGGCAATTACTATTTCGTTAAGCGAGAACAGCCGGATTCGCTGCTAGATTGCGTTTTAAAAACTCGCTCATCCCTATCTGTGACATCTGAAAATAATCTAAAGGGCTTCATTGGGGTAAATAGGGAAAGACTGATATAGACCATTTACAGAGCCCCCGTGGGTCTCAACAAATCACAAATGGTTGTTTAGAAGATATTTGTCAACAAGCTGACATAATAAAGATTCAGCCCTGTGTTTTAGGCGTGCTGGCTCAGATGTCATGATTTGTGTTACTCCAAATTCCTTTTCTTTTTACGTTTAAAGCAAAACTTTTCCAAAAAAATAACTTACCTTTTCTTTACTTTAATTTACATTATAAATGTTATTAGTGATATCCGTGAAGGAATGAAAGTGTCACATTAAAATAAAAGTTACAAATTTAATTTCAAAGCTAATTTGTGACATCACAATATTTACTGCGTAAGATCCAGGAGATGTCACCTCTATTTCTGCATGCTCTGGGCCCCCTCTTCAGACATGGCCTGTGACGGGTTTACTTAACATTTTCATCCTATAGCTGGTCTCCCTTCTCTTATTCCTCAGAGGAAAGAAATGATTGGATATCAGGGCATGGGATATCTGCAACCTCTCCCTCTTGCTGATTTGAGAACTTCCTGAACAGCTCTGACACAGGAGAATGGGAAGGAATAGAAGAAACCTGTTCATAGCTCACCATAAAATAGCAGCTCCGTGTTTAGGAGGAACAAGAGGAGGAGGAGATGGTTTAAAATGACCTGCACTAGCTCATCCACTCTACCGGTAGTTCATCTTTTGCAATTGTAATAGAGTGTACATCAGCGTGTGAAATGGCAGGCATGTTACTAAGAACATTGCTGTCCATAACACAATGTGGTTGGGTTTTTGGGAACAATGTACAGCTAACACTATAAACTATTGAATTGCTACTGCCACTAATGTTCACATGTTTTTTTCACGTAACCCAGTGTTCCTAACACTTCCCATGCCATTCAGGTACATTTGACATAGTGACTCTTCTAAAACATGGATAAACCACCAGAATTTCTTCCCCATTGATTTTATTTGTGTCCAAATTTGAGACTTCCAGAACACCATTCATTTGGACTTCATTGGCCAACGGCTTCTAAACTGAGCAGCAGCATATTCAGGTGATACTACCAAAGAATATAGTACTGATTGTTGCCTGGCTAAATAGATGGGTTGATAAGAGACACAAACAACTTGCAGCCTAAAACACCCAGTATATACACAGAAAAGAAGAAAACCACTGTAAAGCTATAAAGCCTTCAATTTGATCTAGGAGGAAAAGAAGTTTCAAGTATTGCTGACAGCAAACAGCAAGTATCCTTCTTAAACAAATGCCTAGGAGCAGACTATAGAATAAAGTCAGATATGGGCACTGAATATAACACTAAACAGTACACCACGTGCAATGTACAGCCTCCTATGCTGCTGGGATGCTTTATGTGCCCTCAGGATGTAGATGCAGTTTACGTGCCTTGAGGAAGCCGGTGGATGGGTTCATAAAAGAATAATCCAAAATTGAATAGGAGGTTAAAAACACTAAATATTGGTCATCCATTTTTTCATTACTATTTTGGAGTTCCCTAGATTTTTATTAATTTATTGGAAGATGGTACATCTTTATTGGGAAGAGTTTTAAAATCTACATTGAGCCTTCTCCCTGAAAGGTAACATCAGTGCAGACATGTGGGAATGGTAGTGTTAGCAAATTACCTTGATGTCCCTAAGTAGCCCAAATCTAGACTTAGATCCATGGTTGACTTTTTTCCAAATTGATTTAAAGCTTGTGTCCCCAGTGCTAAGCTCTGCAGCTCAACTCCTCAAATGGTAAATTCCAAGGCCCACTCCCTTGGTAACCGAATTCCCTAGTTTAGAGTTTACTTTGACATGAAAAAAGACAAAGCACCATAGCCAGGAATGGGTTCAAACCCCCATGCTTGAAGATGTGTTCATGTCTAACACCCTATTCACACATGTTATAAGCTTGTGATTTATATCTATAATTAAGCAATGTCACCCATCAGCCTGATTCTGTATATAGTAGTAAGCGGTTTCCACTTGTAGCACGTTAGAGCAGGGGTGGGCAAACTTTCTTAGTCAGGGGCCACTGAATGTGAGGTCATGACAGGATAACTCCGCCTACTTTCCCATCGCAGATCTGAGCCTGTGATGGGAGAGTGGGCGGTGTTGTGTGCAGTGACAGACCGCCTACTCTCCCATCGCAGGCTCAGATCCGGGGGGTGTGCTCCGCGACTCTAGCCGGCCCCTCCCCCCCAGCGGGGTCCTTCTTCTGACCCTGCTCGGGGTGGCACCAACCAGAGCCACAGACTACCCAAAGGGCCGGAGAAACATCCCTATTTGGCCGTATACTGCCCGCGGGCCGTAGCTTGCCCATGCCTAAGTTAGAGAGTTCATTCAGTTTTGAAATATTCTATATGCAAATGTTTTCCAACCTTCAGCAAAGCAGACATTGTAGCAGACTGAAGCAAACTCAAGTATCGCTACTTGTGATTTACTTAATTACTATGATATACAGTGGTCAGCATTTCTCTAAGCTGGTAGCCATCAAAAGCAAAACTTTCACAAAGTCTGCAGTATACATTTATAGGGCCTACAGGCATTACCTTTAAGGTTTGGTTTTGGCTATTCTAGAAGCCTGTTCATCCAAAAGGCCCTCAAACACACAGAAGCTTGTCTGAGGAACATTGGATACCAGTAATAATAATAAATACTACACATAAAAAGTTAATTATGATCTGATAATAATGTTAATAATAATCTGATTTTTATATGTATGCCTGAAATACAGTAAAAACAAAAAACATTCCTCTACTTGTCAAAACACAAAGTTAACAAAGTCCTAAGAAAAGATTGGCCAGTGCTGGACTCTAACAAGAATTCTCACTAAATACAACATGTGGGGGACCAATCTGTGCAGAAATAAACTTACTTTTTGCCTTAATCCATAGCGTGGAAATGTATTTGTGTTCAGTTTCATGTTGGATAAAGCATGAGCCAGTATATACACCGCAGTGTAGATAAAGTAAAATTTTGGGTCATGCGTGTTACTAAAGAGATACGAGATTGATTCTGTTCCAGTGCAAGTGACATTAGGGATAAGACCCAAAACCTAGAAAAGTGTATTTTTTGTTGGGTTAGAAGAAAGACAATGAAACTTCCTGAGCCAAATATCTTCCAGCAATGGATCGGATGGAAGTTTGGACGGATGCATATTATTCAGATTTTCATCTAATCCGGGAATGTAATGGGAAATGTACAAAGGTATTAGGCTGCAGTTCAATGCTTCTCTTAGGCTGATGTCTGGGTATGAAATAACTTTCCATGACTCATTGAGGATTAATGTCTTATTTTCTCTGAGAGTATGCCAGAGATGGTTTTCCAAATAAATAGGCATGTCCAGAAGTAGCATGTCCTTGAATTCCTTGAAATAGAAAATGACACGTAAAAAGGAGTTAGGAAGAGTCCTCCTATTAAAAAATATTATGGTGTATCACGGAAAAGGTGGAAGGCATTTGATTTGCATGAAATGCATGAGATGAAATGCAAAGGGCCCTTGAAGGTGTCCTCTTAATAAAAAATAGTTCTGGTCTAATAAAGAAGAGACAGAAGGGCCCCCGGAGGACTACTCAACAAAAATAGGCTGGTGTGACACAAATAAAAAATTATACATTCCTCAGAGCAGAAAGTCCTTGAAGAATTCTCCAAAAATCAGCCATGCCACAGAGCAGATGTGGACGGCAATTTAGGTGTTCCCCGTTCTAACAATCAATACAGGATTCTTTCAGCTATAAGCCACAGGCAGAAGGCACTGGTAGCGGTGCTAGTCTTCATATTAATACGTTTTTCAGGCCACGGGACAGAGGTAAAAGCCAATTTACAGGGTACTTGGAAGCAGGGCAGGCAAACACCTCTATAGTATATCTGATAGGCTTGTCCACTGGTCCTTCATGGACCCCCAATAGTGCAGGGGGTCCTCACTTTGGAGTTTGTAGATTTCAGAGTCGGAGCAGATATATTTGTTCTATTATTGAGAAGCACTGCCTGTGCGTTATATTGGGTGTTGGGCCTGATTGTTGAGGTTTTCAATGCTTTTGTTAGAAATTCCCTGTTGGTGGTAGCAGTGTTGCTGCTTGGCTAGCAGTGCTGGCACAGATTTGAGGTGTATCTCCACATTGCCTTACAATCCCTTCCTCAGCATGTTGCATTTTGCCTACTTCTCCCACCTCACCATGGTTATATTCACACTGAGATGTCACAAACACTGGGGGAGAAGTGTCCTTCCTACACCACTGTCACAACCTGGATATCTCGTTTCAAGACCGGGCATTTAACCGTTGAAGATGAGCCCGGCAGTGCACGCCCCCCAACCTCAACTGACCTGGCAACCTGCGATGCCCATGAGCTGATAATTGAGGACCGGTGAATATCCGCAAAAAAGATCGCCCAGATACTTGACATCTCACAGGAGCGTGTTGGGTTTGTTATCACCACTATCCTAGACATGGCAAGCTTTCAGCGAAGTGGGTGCCGAAATGTTTGACCAAATTCTCCCACCATTGACTTCAATGGTGTTCGAATTCGGCATTTGATCACCCAGAGAATTTCTCACTATTCGATCAAATAGCTGTTGAAACGAGTAGTGAGATATTTGACTGACACTAGTTACTCGATTACATTGGCAACATTAGCAGACAATGCCCTGGCGCTGTAACTCTGACACGATGTTGCTGCCAGCTTATGACACACTGATGGACTGAGCGTCCCACATGAATAATGCCTCCATTGGTGTTGCGATGCAGCGTGGGGTGGGATCCCGTGCCTCAGTAAACCCCATATCCATATCGGGAATGCCGCTCAGGGGACACAGAGAGCGCAACATGTCCTAAACAGGCAAATCCGTTCAGACTGCTTGTCATTGGACCAAAACACCCCCAAGGACACCCGCATTGTATAGTGGGTAGTCGTGGGGCTTGCGCTCCCTGCCTACCAGAGACAAACTTATTTAGGATCATTTAAAATATTGTAGGCTTTTAAAGAAATACATTGCTTTGCATATAAATCGGTCTAATACAATTCAATAAATAGATGCAAGGGTAAGCAGACAAAAAGGAAAAAACAAAACAGACCGAGACAATACAAGATTTTGTATTTACCTGACCATACCTGAGATTCATCCTTAGGTGAATATTACCATCCCATGTAATGCCATAAAAAGGGCAATCCATAAAGTTATGACAGTTTAGGGGTAATAAACCCCTTCACCTTCCATTATGGGAGTGGGGCTCTCAAGTTAAATTCAAGTTGAACTAATTGCCTCATAGAATATTTTGACTTGTTTCTACCAAAAAAAATCTGTCTGTTAGGAAACATTCATTGTGCCGGTGATTCCATGCTTTGTGTCACCCCCTTAGCCCACACAGCTTATTTTGTCCATCATTTGCAGCAGCAAGGAGAAGTTAGAAATAGCACCAGCCCCCGCTTCCCTTCAGCAATGCAGCCTGATGTTTTTTTATTGGCATCCCTGGCACTACTATGTGAGGCTGTGCACAGCTGAAGGGGATTTTAGAGGCAGATTGAAGGTCCAGGTCTGAAGTAGGGAGATGACTAGGCCAACTCTCTGAGACTCTGTGCCAGATGAGAGTGACCGCATTCGAAAAAATAACTTGCATGCGTTCATAAAATTATCAAATTTGTGGCGTTCACCTGAAAATTTCTCTCAGTACACGGTTGCCCCCAGGGAAGAGCTGGCACAGGACCAGGAGACCACAGATAATGAAGTACCAAGATTCCAACAGATACAAGTCCAGAATACAGAGCCGGAGGTCATACACAGATAATCCATCCACGAGACAAAGTACACAGGAGCAAACACAAGCAGGGTCAGAAACAGGCAAAGTCTGCAAAAGTAAATCAGACGAAAACACACTCCAGCACAGATTAGCCCAGCTAAACGCTACCCCAGGCATGGGGCAGTGGGAGCAGAGAGACTATAAAGCTCCAGCAGCCAATGGCAGTGCAGGACTTTTCAATGAACTAATCTGTCTTTAAAATGTACACAGCTAAAGGAAAGCAGGGGCTGCTGTTATTTCTTACTTCTTGCTGCAGCAAATAACATTGATGGACAAAAAAGCTGTTTGGAATATGGCGGTGGCATACAGCTTGGGGTCATAGCTCGATAAGTGCTTACTTACACTGTCATCCTTTGTTTCAGTCTAAATTCATCTATACAGACTTCAGCAGCTTGATTGTACCAAAATTTACATAATAGAGTTAAATAAAACTGGTAATAAAACCTTTATTGTAATTGGCACAAATATTGAATTAAATGTGGCCAAATCAAATTGCATTTTGGTTGAAAGCTTTACAAATCCAATCAAGTTCTCCTGCTTTAAATATCTCTATTAATTATAAAATAGTAATTTGCACTTTTTCCTATTGTCTAGAAACATTTACAAACATCAGCATGTTTGTTGAGAAAATGTCACCATGAAAAGAAAGGGGGTTTAGTGAAAATCAATGTGGTTCAATACAAGTATTAGATAATCATTATAATAATATTATTGAACAGGATTTATATAGCGCCAACATATTACGCAGCGCTGTACATCTATCACATACCACAGAACAGATCCCTACCACATAACAGGTCGCCATCTCATAATGCAGACCAGACCCCACCATCAGGTACCACAGATCAGACCCACGGCTCAAATCACACCCCTTATCACATTAAGCAGATTAGGCTCCTATCTCATAACACCGATTAGACCCCTCATTGTATATAACAGAAAAGTCCCCTATTACATAAAGCATATAAAACTCTCATCACATATCATTAATCAGACCCCCACATTAGCTCACAGGTCACACCAAAATGTCATACACACCAATTCAAACCCCATAATTAAATCTCTTTAATCCCCCAAATCAAACGTCTCCCTGGGAAATAAAACTGCTGCAGGCTGTGCTAGAAATTGTTGTGCTGCGTGACTGTGCTAGGGAGCCTTGAAACTGTTGTGCTGTACAGCTGTGCTGGGGAGTCTGGAAACTGCTGTGCTGTGTATTGCTGTGCTAATGATAATGGAAACTGTTGGTGCAGGGGAGGGGGCTTGGAAACTGTTGACGTGTGTATGTGATGCGGGGGACTGGAAACTGCCATGCTATGTGGCTGTGCTTGTATCGTACTTTCTGCATTAGCCAATGATGGTGCTCAGGAGTGATGTGATAATAATAATAATAATAATAATAATATCATCCAATTAAATGTACACCACTGGTTTTTTATGTTTCATATATTTTCTGTTAACATTTGCTCTATCTACACATTCTCTATGTTTAATCTTACTTCAAAAGAGGGCCTTGGGGATTCTCCTGCCAGAGAGTCATTATATGAACACGATGGCTGTTCACCTTCACTCCACAGCTCCATCCTGGTAAAATGGGGTCGAATACGGCTTGCTGATATAACCAAGAGAAAGCCGGGGTTGGGTGAACTGTCACTCTGTTTGTCTATAGGTGAGCATTCTGTTGAGTCCAAGTCACATATTCACACATGTTCACACATGTACCCTGAGGCTCAGTGCAACCTGAAGAAACATTGGAGGGCTCATCAGGCCCCATCAGGACTATAGTGATGGGACCCTAAAGAACTGCTAAGTAACTCTTTTACCCTGAATAGGTTCTAGTCACAGAAGACAGACACAGCCCTACATCCTCAGAGCCCAACCTTGGCAAAGACAAAGAAGGAGATGGACTCCATCTTGATGCGGCTGGTAATGGTTCCATGTTGTCCCAGCCTGTGGGGAGCATTACTATTCAATTCCCTGCATTCCATCCAATGCCCGGATAAGCTTTCCTTCCTCTGCATATCTGTCTGTGTATGATAGCTCTGTCATAAGATTTCCCAGGAAGGCAGAAGGAGTCCGGCTGAAACATGTGCCCATGTTGCCATGTCCAGACCATCTCCCCACCCAATAATTTCTGAACTTTTTTATTTTTCATTGTTATACATTTGGCATTAAGGAAATTTAAAGAGGGCCTTGGGGATTCTCCTGCCAGAGAGTCATTATATGAACACGATGGCTGTTCACCTTCACTCCACAGCTCCATCCTGGTAAAATGGGGCCGAATACGGCTTGCTGATATAACCAAGAGAAAGCAGGGGTAGGTGAACTGTCACTCTGTTTGTCTATAGGTGAGCATTCTGTTGAGTCCAAGTCACATGTTCACACATGTTCACACATGTACCCTGAGGCTCAGTGCAACCTGAAGAAACATTGGAGGGCTCATCAGGCCCCATCGGACTATAGTGATGGGCCCCTAAAGAACTGCTAAGTAACTCTTTTACCCTGAATAGGTTCTAGTCTTGGAAGACAGACACAGCCCTACATCCTCAGAGCCCAACCTTGGAAAAGACAAAGAAGGAGATGGACTCCATCTTGATGTGGCTGGTAATGGTTCCATGTTGTCCCAGCCTGTGGGGAGCATTACTATTCAATTCCCTGCATTCCATCCAATGCCCAGATAAGCTTTCCTTCCTCTGCATATCTGTCTGTGTATGATAGCTCTGTCGTACGATTTCCCAGGAAGGCAGAAGGAGTCCGGCTGAAACTTGTGCCCATGTTGCCATGTCCAGACCATCTCCCCACCCAATAATTTCTGAACTTTTTTATTTTTCATTGTTATACATTTGGCATTAAGGAAATTTGTTTGGACGGATGCATATTATTCAGATTTTCATCTAATCCGGGAATGTAATGGGAAATGTACAAAGGTATTAGGCTGCAGTTCAATGCTTCTCTTAGGCTGATGTCTGGGTATGAAATAACTTTCCATGACTCATTGAGGATTAATGTCTTATTTTCTCTGAGAGCTTTTGATTTATTAATAAAGAAAATGTATTCAGGTAA
>NW_027317715.1:5561-9922 GCF_032062135.1 Pyxicephalus adspersus | reverse complement strand
ATATATATATATATATATATTCATATATACTGTGTGTATATATAAGTGTGTACAATATCTTTGAACGATTGTGTCGTTATCTGTATGTACAGGATCGGTGCTATACGATCGTTCACAGATATCGTGCAGGATCGTTCGTCGTTCGTTTACAAACGATAAAAATTGGAAGTGTGTACGCAGCTTTAGGGCAGGGATCAGCAGCTTGCTTGTCTTTTGAAGTTACTTTCAGTTTCACTCTGCACTGCAGCCAGCATCGAGGAGTCACACAGAGGCACACAGTATCAGGTATCGGAGAATGTCTTATTCGCGGGGGTGCTTTATTTTAATTGTTTGAGCAAAAATGGGGGGGTGGCTCATTTGATGGGGATGCCTTATCATCGGGGAAACACGGTAGTAAAAATGTGGTACTCCATTCAATTTAGGCACATACTTGCCAATACGGGGGGTCCAGATTTCCATATAAACTACAACACTTTTCTCTGGATAGTCTGGCAGATCCCGAAAAAGGGAGAGATATAAGGAGAACCCCCAGAAAATACAAAATTTTAGCAAAAATGTCATTATAACAATAATCCACCAAAACCATGGTAGGTATGGCATATTCCAGTACCGCAAAAGTTGACAAACAAATTACATGATTTCAAATAAATTATGAAAATGTCATAACTAAAAAAGGTAAGACCTGTAACATGATATTGTATTGTACAACAACACAAGCAATTACTGCAAACAAACTATTCCTTAGATGATATTATCTTAAGAATGAACACATAAAATTTCAATATTGCAATATACTTTTAATATTATAACAGCTATTTGAATATGTACACACAATTTAATAATAAATTGAGTTTATTTCTGGTCAATAAAAACACTGATAAGATAAGGTCATTGGTAGTTCAGATCACAGGAGACTAAAGCTACGTACACATGTTCAACGGCTCTCGCCCGACAATCGGCTCAGGGCCGATATCGGGCCAGAATTTGGCGTGTGTACAGCGCCAGTCATTCATCATCTGAACGACCGTCCTGGCAGATCCACAAATAATGGACGACTAACGATCTTAAGTCTCTCCATAGAGCAGAATGGTGCTGTATGTACAGCATTTATTCATGCGTCGTGCAGTGCTAGTCATTAGAAAGGATCATAAAAGCTCTTTTTCAACAACTATTATTGCACGTGTGTATGCGGCTTAAGGGCCTGCTTTATTAAGCTTTCCAAGGCTGGGGAGGATGCACTTTCAGCAGTGAAGCTAGGTGATCCAGCAAACCTGGAATTGACTCCTTAACCGTCCTGAAGGCATTCCCGGGTGTGGCTCGGGGTGAATTTTATGTACCAAAAGCTGTAACCTCGAGGCACACTCGGGGTAACATAAAAAGTCCTACCTGCGAACCCTGGCCGGCTTCTGCATTACAGCCTCGGCTTGATCAACGTGATGCATTAAGCGTTGGCACGCTTGGGAGGTGTGGCCTGGCGGTAAATTTAAAAGAATTATTTTTTTATAATTATTATTTATAATTATTTATTATATTATAGTTCATGATTTGTGTTTCAAACTTTATCATTCCCGGGAGTTATTCCTAAGAATTACAGGCCTAAAGTAATAAACAACAAATTTGCAGGCAAAACAATGTACCTCTTTTGACATAAAATACGAACATAATAAGACCGCTAGGGAGGGTAAAGGACTTGTTAGCAAATGGTTTCAATTCTGGACTAGATCCATTCCAGGTTTGCTGGATCACCTAGCTTCACTGATGAAAGTGTATCCTCTCCATCCTTGGAGGGTTTTAAGAAATTAGGCCCTAAAAACAACAAAAGTGAAAGTAGACCATATCATTAACGATAACTCTGTTCTATGACAAAATGTTAAAGAATGATGATGTGAGGTTTAGTCCAGTAGACAAGGGTTGGGAGATTTGTATTCTTACAAAAAGCTGTTACTGACTTCTAACCTTCCTTAGTTTGCAGAAATATGTAAAACTGATGTTAGTGTATTTCAAAGATTTAAATTTAAGATAATTTAAAGAAGACACATAACTTACTGGCAATATAGAGTGACAAGGTGATTGATAGCTAGTACCAATGGATGTCTCTATACACTGTATAGTGTATAGAGCAGAATTTCTCAACCAGGGTTCCATGGAACCCTAGGATTTCTCAAGAGGTTCCTTGAGTAAAGTGTACCCCTGAGGTCAGTTACCACTGACACAAATAATATTTTTGGCTATTTGTAGGGGTGACATTATTCCTACTGACCAGCAATGTTAGAATCATCCTTCCCAGTGGCCAATACACTAATATACTGTGATCTGTGGATATAGTAATTTTAGCAGGGGTTGCCTAAGGCCTGAAAAGCATTTCAAGGGTTCCCCAAATGTCAAGCACTGCAAAACAAAGACCAGATTTGATACCTTTCTCTGAATCAAACTGTTAATAAGAAAACTATGAGAACTATGTGAAAATGAAATGAAATTATGTTAGGGTGAATCACATACTTTTACAACATACCATTATTATTACAACAACATTTTGAATATGTACACATAAATGTACTAATAAATGGAGGCAATAAACAGACTGATAAGATAAAGTCATTGCTGTTTGAGATCTTAGGAGACTAAAAACAGCAAAAGTGAAAGTAAATCATATAACTTCACAATAACGCTATTCTGTAGCGAAATGTTAAAAGAATGGTGATGTGGTGTTTAGTCCAAAGAGTAGACAAGGGTTGGGAGAGTTGTATTTTTCCAAAAGCTATTACTGACTTCTTGCTCAGTTTGCAGGAATATGTAAAACTGATGTCATGGTATCTATAACTATCTATAATTAGCAGTATAGAGTGGCAGGGTGACTACCAATGGATGTCTATACACTGTATTATTTACCAGTATTTAAAGATATCTTCATCCAGTATGGCCCCATAGTCCAACCCCAAATTCCTGCTAAACACCTGGGATTCTGGATACATGTGAAAAAATTGTCCCTCGGCTGAGGCTACAGACACCAGATCCAGTATTGCTAAAGATTATTCTACAGCCTTTTAGGGCCATACATTTATTATCCCTGGCTGGGGCAAATATCTCATACTTTTTTGCATAGCACTTTGAAGATATTGAAATGATGATGATATGAATTTGCTTTTTACCCTTCCTCCCCCTTAGTTCATTGCTACGACATTTGTTTTTGGTTTGGGATTCGGTTAGGTTTCAAGGGGAATTGTGTCCCGTCATTTACCCTTACTCTCTATCACTAGATGCTTTCTATTTCTCCTGGGACTGGACTGCCCTACTGCTTTTGCTTGGTGGATTGAAAAAATATTTACTGACATTTATCCCTTTTGACATTCGGAGGGTAAATAACATTAAGTTATTTCTGCAGTACTTCTAAAATTCCCACATGTGAAATCATTTGATATGTCTAACTTCACCATTTTATTCTTTTGGTGGTTAAAAATCATGCTTCCCCATTTTCTCTTACAGAGTTTGAGCGACATTTGCAGAGGGGATCCTCAATCTTTAGCCATATCTCCCTATTCTAAACTTCTAAACTTCTAACATCTTGGCTTTGTAAAAAATCATATACAGTTCTTTTAAGGTAGTACCCCTGTCAGGATTGGTAAATTTATCCCTGGTTACTCTTGGCTCATTGCTCATATATGGTGGCTGTGTCCTTATGTGGTAATACTATGGTCAGAGTGTAAAACCTTATTAGAGTTTTCTCTAAATATTGAACTCCGGCAAAATCCCCTGAAAGCTCTATTGAATTAGACTTTTTGATTGAATAGAATATTTCAAATTACACGATTTCAAATAAATTACGAAAATGTCAAAAAAGATAAGACCTGTGACATGATATTTTATTTTACAACATTTAAATGCAATTACTGCAAACAAACTATTCCTGTTGCGCTCATTGGGACATCTGGACCTGTCAGCGGGTAGTTTTGCCTCTCTTCCTGAGTAATCTGTTCCGGCTGTGTCAGGTTTGAGGGGCACCTTCTCCATCCTCACTGCCCGTTTCAGCATTTCTCACTGACGTTCCCAAGTATTGAAATCAGGGATCTTTAAAGGACAATTTCAGCATGGTCTATAGTTTTTTTGTGTTTTGGGTTGTTATCCTGATGGAACAGGGTTTCTCAACCAGGGTTCCATGGAGCTCTAGGCTTTCACAGGAGGTTGGTAGGGGTTCCTTGAGCAAAGAAAAATGTGTACCCCTCAGGTCATTTACCGCTGACACAAATAGTCTTTTTGGCTATCTGTAATTGTGACATTCTTCCCACTGACCAGCAATGTTAGAATCATTATTCCCAGTGGCCAAGACACCAATGTATTTGAGCTGTGGATATAGTATTTATAGC
>NW_027317715.1:0-3963 GCF_032062135.1 Pyxicephalus adspersus | reverse complement strand
AGCTTCTGGCTCTAAAATTCTAGATGGCTCCCCACAGAACAATATTGTGAAGCCCACGTACTGTGCTATTAAAAATGCTGCTATCCGTATTTCCTCGATCCTTTCATTCCAATCTGATTGAAAGTAAAGTGTACCCCTGAGGTCAGTTACCACTGACACAAATAACCTTTTTGGCTATTTGTAGGGGTGACATTATTCCTACTGACCAGCAATGTTAGAATCATCCTTCCCAGTGGCCTATACACTAATATACTGTGAGCTGTGAATATAGTAATTTTAGCAGGGGTTGCCTAAGGCCTGAAAAGTATTTCAAGGGTTCCCCAAATGTCAACCACTGCAAAACAAATACCAGATTTGATACCTTTCTCTGAATCAAACTGTTAATGAGAAAACAATGAGAACTATGTGAAAATGAAATGAAATTATGTTAGGGTGAATCACATACTTTTACAACATACTATTATTATTAGAACAACGTTTTGAATATGTACACATAAATGTACTAATAAATGGAGGCAATAAACAGACTGATAAGATAAAGTCATTGCTGTTTGAGATCTTAGGAGACTAAAAACAGCAAAAGTGAAAGTAAATCATATAACTTCACAATAACGCTATTCTGTGGCGAAATGTTAAAAGAATGGTGATGTGGTGTTTAGTCCAAAGAGTAGACAAGGGTTGGGAGAGTTGTATTTTTCCAAAAGCTATTACTGACTTCCTGCTCAGTTTGCAGGAATATGTAAAACTGGACCTGGACCTGTCAGCGGGTAGTTTTGCCTCTCTTCCTGAGTAATCTGTTCTGGCTGTGTCAGGTTTGAGGGGCACCTTCTCCATCCTCACTGCCCATTTCAGCATTTCTCACTGACGTTCCCAAGTATTGAAATCAGGGCTCTTTAAAGGACCATTTCAGCATGGTCTATAGTTTTTTTGTGTTTTGGGTTGTTATCCTGATGGAACAGAGTTTCTCAACCAGGGTTCCATGGAGCTCTAGGCTTTCACAGGAGGTTGGTAGGGGTTCCTTGAGCAAAGAAAACTGTGTACCCCTCAGGTCATTTACCGCTGACACAAATAGTCTTTTTGGCTATCTGTAAGTGTGACATTCTTCCCACTGACCAGCAATGTTAGAATCATTATTCCCAGTGGCCAAGACACCAATGTATTTGAGCTGTGGATATAGTATTTATAGCGGGCAATATAGGGAATAGGATGATACTATCTTAGGGATAGGCACATCATTTTACAACATACAATTAATATTACAACAGCAGTTTGAATATGTGCACATAAATGTAATAATAATTTGAGGAGATAAACAGGCTGATAAGATTAGGTCATTGATGTTTGAGATCTTAGGAGACTACAAAACAACAAAAGTAAAAGTAAATCATATCACTTCACAATAACTATATTTAAATGTTAAAAGAATGATGATGTGGTGTTTAGTCCAGTGGACAAGGGTGGGGAAGTATTCTTCTAAAAGCTATTACTGACTTCTAATCGTCCTCACTTTGCAGGAATATGTAAAACTGATGTCAGTGTATCTGAGATTCGAAACAGACACATAACTTACAAGCAGTATAGAGTGGCAAATTGAATGATAACAACTACTAATGGATTTCTCTATACACTGTCATATTTACCAATATTTAAAGATATCTTCATTGTGTATGGTCACATAATCCAAGCCCAAATTCCTGCTAAAGACCTTGGATTCTAGATACATGTGAAAAAGTTTCCTCGGCTGAGGCTACAGACACCAGATCCAGTATTGCTAAAGATTATCCTACAGCCTTTCAGGGCCATACATTTACTTATCCCTGGCTGGGGGCAAATATCTGATGTTTTTGCATAGCATTTTAAAGGATATTGAATGATTAACAATTCATTAGGTTTAGTCTGAAGAAGCATATCATCTGATACAAAATATGTTACATTTTTGGGGGAGGTATTTAAAACTTTTACACCTGTTTTGAGCACTCCATCTAAAAAGACCCCAATACACAATTTAGTGCATTTTCATCTTCTTTAGGGACATTGGTTTTGTTCATGTTATATTGTGGATGTTTGCTCATCTTGGCCAAAGATTAAAGGAATTAAAAAAAACGCTCTGAAACATTAGGGCAGTGTTATATTTTCGCTAAAATGTTGTGCGCTCATGAATAGCTGGACAAGATGGTCACACAGGGTCTCGGCTCCACGCCATCCAAGAGTGTTACCTGCTTTTTCATCTTAGCCTTTTAACAACTTGGCACCACACACCTTCATGTTCTTTACTCACTGGATGAAGCACTCATGATTTTGGATTCATATCAACAATATCTATTTTCAGTCTTTTCAGAGCTTACAACAGAATAGTAGATTTGTAGTAGAAGGGGCAACTGTGGGATCAGGGGCCTTTCTAAATCTATAGAGGATTTACCCTCTGTTTTAACTGCCCTCCTACAAGATAAATCTCCAGATACTCTACTCAAATGACTGGAATTGAACAGGGTATATAGAGCTTCTGGCTCTAAAATTCTAGATGGCTCCCCACAGAACAATATTGTGAAGCCCACGTACTGTGCTATTAAAAATGCTGCTATCCGTATTTCCTGGATCCTTTCATTCCAATCTCATGCTCTACAAATCTTTGCTGATTTAGCAGCACAAACAATCCAGAAATGTAGAGCTCTTAAACCTTTCATGAACATGTTCAAGATGCTTTCAGGGCTGTCTTTGATTGGCCCTGCTATGGGACCGCAAATCCAGAGACAAGCATCCTTCTTCTCTAGCCAAACCCATCTCGGACATGAGCAGAAGGAGAACCCAGAGCCTTCCGGGATGCGTGACATATGTATCCTGGGAGGCTCTGAGCTCCCATCCAGTCTTGAGCAAGAAAAAAAGGTAAAAAATAGAATGCAACTTTTACTTTATTTTAAAGGATTGTCTACCCTTTTATGTAAAGGAACAATTTTGAGTTTATTTCACTTAAAGAGATTATGCACAAATAGGAAATGCCTGTCCAGTTACCTCATGTCATGTGATCTGTTTTCTCTTACTTGTGGCAAAAGTAGAACAAGGAATAAGGGGACTGTAAGGGAGTCCTGTATCTAGAGAATGCTAGTTGTGAATGTCAACCCCAAGGGTACATACCCTGTTTCCCCTATAATAAGGCACTGTCTTATATTTTTTGAAATGCCAAAATATGCCCTAGGTCTTATTTTCAGGGGGATGTCTTATTTTTCCATGAAGAAGACTACACTACCCACTGCACATCCTATTGTTTACACATACCTACATTACACTTTATGCAATATATATACTTATCTAATGTACGTTTCAAGCTAAATGATTACATACTATGCACCCTATCCTTTACATTATACCCAGCTATGTTTATCCTTTTCCTAGTCATATTAAAAAATCAATATGGGAGATCTAATTCTTCTACGTACCACAGCCTCCCTGGAGAAAGCCTTCTTCTTACCAGAGCCTTACCAGAAATCATAATCTATCCTGTCACATAGCCATAATGTAATCACAGGTGATTGTGTGGTCATGTGACCAGAAGCTCATCATGGCAATTATGGCTGAGGAGGGTTCTATGATTTACAAGGCTGCAGTTAGGCCTGTTGTCAGGGGTGATAGACACATGACATGATGCTGCTTTGCTATTGGTGGAGATTTGTCAGGAGTAATAGAACCTTTTGTGTTGCCTCCTTGTCATTGGTTATTTAATAACCAATGGCAAGTTGACATGAATACCTAACAACACTCACATAAGGTATTATGGTCACCCCCCTTCATTCTTTATAATTACATACTTTGTATCTTATCTATTACATTGTACCCAGCTATGCTTATCCTTTTCCCAGTCATAATAATAAACAATATGGGAGATCTAATACTTCTACTTTACAAGCCTCTGTGGAGACAGCCTTCTTCTTACCTCTTCTTAGCGAGGCTTCTATGTATTTACAAGGC
>NW_027317714.1:9538-9926 GCF_032062135.1 Pyxicephalus adspersus | reverse complement strand
CTTTCCAACAATTTCAACTACAGTATCCTTACCAATGGCACTCTGATGGTAAATATTTGGGTATCTTACTTACCTCATCTTATGGCTCTTTATATGCTGCCAATTACTCTCCATTATTTAAAGAGCTTACGTCACTTATGCAAAAGTGGCGCTCCTTACCAATATCTTTCTTTGGCCGCATAGTGTTAGTTGAAATGTCCATTTTTCCTAAGCTTTTATATATTTTGCAACATTACCGATTCTACATCCCTCGCTTGGAAGATTGCTGGCTATGACCCTCAATTTTATTTGGGGCTACAAGCGACACTGTTTACCAAATCAGTGCTCTGCTCCCTTCGAGGCCGAGGAGGTCTAGGGGTCACTGTTTTTTTTAAGTACTATCTAGTGG
>NW_027317714.1:3806-4902 GCF_032062135.1 Pyxicephalus adspersus | reverse complement strand
GACTTCAGCATGGAATTGAAAACCTTCTTCTTTAATTGAATATCTATATGAATTGATAGGAATATAATTTCCATATTCATGCAGATAAGTAGATAAAATATACTTAAATAACAATAGTGTGGGAGTAGCTTGATATCCCAATTATCATGTAATCCATGTGCCTCTGAAGTCAAAAGATCTCCAAAAGTCAAGGAAGAAGGTACACATAGATACATACAAAACTATATGCACTTTCAGCCAAGAGCTCTCGGAGGCCACATTACACCTGACCAAAGGAAGAAAAGTCGGTTTTATTAGCAAATACATGAAACTTTGACCCTAAACCCTTGTCTACCAGAGTGAACTCTCCATTAGGATGTGAGGGCTGATAAGGAAGGCAAAAAGCCCATATTAAATTTCAG
The DNA here is from genome assembly GCF_032062135.1 of Pyxicephalus adspersus. Classification (NCBI taxonomy): domain Eukaryota; kingdom Metazoa; phylum Chordata; class Amphibia; order Anura; family Pyxicephalidae; genus Pyxicephalus; species Pyxicephalus adspersus. The sequence continues at coordinate 4,501 of NW_027317714.1, read as the reverse complement.
GATGGTAGAATCTCACAAAACCCTAAATAATCTTATTAGTTTTTAAAGCCTTTTACAGTAATCTATATGGAAACATTAAGACTCCTCCCTCAGAGGTTTTTGCAGAGTTTTTCAAAGATATTCATATGCACACACCCTTAAGACCACCCATAAAGATATTCTTGAGAGACCCTTATTTAGTGAAGAGGCTCTCAAGGTACTAAAATTACTCAAAAAGGGTAGCGCCCCTGGTCCGGATAGATTCTCTTACGCTTATTACAAATCCTTTAGTACCTTATTGGTTCCCCATCTTGTTCCTTATTTTATTTACCTGCGAGAGGACCATTCTCTACTTCAAGAAGCTAACCGTGCCTACATCAGTGTCACTCTTAACCGCAATGACTCCAATGATATTGCTAATTATCGGTTCATATCTTTAACTGTGACCTGAAACTTATCACCAAAATTTTATCAGTTCGTTTGAACTCGTCCCTGAAAGCGTACATCCGTCAGGACTTGGTGGGCTTCATGCAATACAGGCAGGCCCCTGATCATACGGACACCTGTGACTATTACCCCCTAAAATTTAATTGTTAGGCTATCATCAGAACATAAAGAACTCTGCCCATCCAAAAACTCTACGGTTACACATTGCTGGAGGCACCTGAACCCCAATTTCTCTGGAACAGGAAGGGGGTACAGGTGAACAAAATTAG
>NW_027317714.1:0-587 GCF_032062135.1 Pyxicephalus adspersus | reverse complement strand
ATCCCAATTATCATGTAATCCATGTGTCTCTGAAGCCATGGGATCCCCAAAACTCAAGGAAGAAGGAACACATAGATACATACACAACTATATGGCCTTTTTCCTAAGAGCCCTGGAGTCCAGATTACACCTGACCAAGGGAAGAAAAATCAGTTTAATTAGCAAATACATGAACTACAACCCGTAAACTCTTGTCTACCAGAGTGAATTCTCCATCAGTGTTTCAGGACCGATATGGAAGGCAAAAGGCCCACGGAGATCAAACTGGGAGGCGCTAAGGGTGTACATAAACCCAAAAAAAGATGGAAGTTCCTCTATTTAAATTACCAATAGGCCACATCCTCGATTTTTTAGAAACATTGAAGAAAGGCATGAAACTTTTTGAAACTGTCCAGACCAAACCAAAGTATACATGGATTAACCCCCCCCCCCCCCCCAATCCCGAGTGTGACTCAGTGTGGAAAATACTTGCAAAAAATTGCGAAAATTTCAGGGGTGATGCCAGCGGCAATTAGCCACTGGCATCACCCCCGGAAATTACTATTGCTGCTCGTATTACCCGGGAGATGTGACGCTCGCAGCCTCTG
>NW_027317713.1:1685-9934 GCF_032062135.1 Pyxicephalus adspersus | reverse complement strand
GCTACAAAGAATTATGGCAGATCTGAAGACAAAGGGGGATTCAACATGGTACAAGTGAGGTGTACCTAATAATATAGCTGATGTCCTCTCTTTGGCAGGACATATACTAAATTTGGAATGATACAGAGAAGATTAGCATGGTCCCTGCACAAGGTTGACACGCAAATTTTTGAAGCGTTCCATATTTTATTCTTATTTACTGTATTGCCAAATACTGTACTTTTATTACACGTAACTTCTCTAGTAGCTAGCCCCTCTACCTGTCCCTCCCCACCCACCCATACTTCTGATGTATTTTTTTCCTTTGTGACTGAAAGAAGCTGAGGATTTTTTCTTGAAGTTAATTTTTTTTGTACTTTTGTTATGTTTTGTAGATGATTGAATTATGTTGAAACTAGTTGTACTCTTCCTAAACTTGAATCAAATCCCCCTTTTTGCCTTGAAACTCTTCCTTTCCTCCCAACGGCCATATATCTGTTACTCTGACAAAAATATCTTGTTCTAAGAGAACCACAAGAACATTTGTCATGTCTGCTAATTGTCTGTAGTCATGTGACCATGCACTGATCATGTCTTTGAACTGTTATATAAACTGTGTGCAAGCAATAAAGTTTTGAGAGTGATCTAACCACACATTGAGTTGCGTGTGTTACACTCTTCCAGCGCTGTAAACAGAAGCTATTAGAAAGAGGGAAAAATTGACCTGGGATCAATAGGAAATCGCCTTAACAGTGAAGTGCAACCCTTATATCGGTTTTCAACCCTGGTTTGTACTACTGGTGGTTATGGTTATGGATTTTACACATCTGTTATGCTTATTTGTTCCATATGTATGTATTTCAACTTGTTTTATAAACAAAGAATGTTATAAAGAAAAAGTAAAATAGCTGATGAGTGTATAGGTTGCAGTGATGTCTGTAAGTTTGTATTTATATTATTTTGTGTATTATGTATTATCACAATTATTTTGTGTATTATGTTTATAGAGCTAGACTGTATGTATGATTAAATGAGTTAGTTTGGGATTTGTGTGTGTACAGGTCTTGATTTTATTTTTCTATATTGTGCCTGTAGAGCTTTAGTACTAGATTGTGTACTTGTTGTACAGGAGTATTCATTTAGTACAAAAATCAGCAACCCAGTTTTTAGCATACTGAGTACATTTTAAAAAACAAATCTGGGCTCACATCTATGTAGCTTCAGTATAGTGCATTGTAATGCATTGCAGTACTGTGCTGCCATGTGTTACCAATCGCATGCAAACCTGCATGCATTATATTTTGTGTGCCAAGGTACCACAGCACACAACACGTTTGTTACTGTGCGTTGCAGTTCAATACAATGCAGGTCCACTGGTAAAACAGGTAGTTGGGGTGCCAACGTGGAAAAAACTGTCATGGCACCAATGAATATGTATGTTACTGTACAGTTTGATTTTTGTCCAAGTTTATTAATATAGAATCCATAAGAAATATATACCGTATTTTTCGGACCATAAGACGCACTGGACCATAAGACGCACCAGTTTTTTAGGGAAGGGAAATGAAGAAAAAAAAGATTCTGAAACAAATAGTGTCCTAAAATATTTTATGTGCATTAAAAAGAACAATAACTGTGTACTGTAGTCTTCTTCATGGGTAAATAAGGCATCCCCCTGAAAATAAGCCCTAGAGCATATTTTGGCCTTCCAAAAAAAATAAGACAGTGTCTTATCATCGGGGAAACAGGGTATCATTTCTTGTTTGGTCTTAGATAGGAGTGAAAACAACCTATAATGAGTAAGAATAGGCAAACAAATATTTTTCATTTTCTTAGTAATACCAAAGATAATGCACCTAATGATAATAGTAACAAAAGTAAATGAATCAGAGCCTCCATAGTCCTCATCAGTCACCATTAAGAAGATCATTATTTTACAAATGTATTTATCTTTTTTTAAAAAAATCATATTATTGGTTCACAGGATTTAAAATGATAAATTTAGTGGTCCGTGAGGTCCAAAAGAATGGCGACTGCTGCTTTATATGGTATGTAAAATCCACTACAATCACAGTCCTTGTTATGTTAAACTGAGTTATTGAAAGTAATGCAAGTTTTGGGCTATAAGCCAGAGCAGGTTTCCTTTGAGCCTCCTACTTTACACAACAGGCAGTGGTTGATTGGTATAAACATTAAACAAACTTACTGTGGTCAATTTAAACAGCAGACTTGCCTGATTCTTTTAGAAATTAATGTAATGTGGGAAATTTGGGTCTATTACAAAAGTGAAAATAAGGACGCAGCTAATGTGTCCAATCAAGCAGGCCCTTGTACTACAAAGTTCTTATAAGATCTATTGTTATTGGAATTAGTAAGAAATTAGATTGTAACATGTATGCAGAACTTATGTTTTATCAAATCATGCACACATGTAAAGTTATTGAAAGGACTTTAGGGTAAATATAAGATGATGGTTGTAACAATGTCAAATCTATGGGTGCAGTTATGCCTGGATTTCTATTTTTCCACCATTGAAAAGTCACAGCTTCTCCTGAACTACTAACTATGGCTTCTTCTCCTGTCAGTCAGATGCTAAGTTGACAAGTTCACATATTACTATGTGGTGTTCTCCTAACTTCCTGCCCATAAGGCTTCACATACTTTGCTGATTATGGCAGAAGCGCCCCACCCAGCAGTGAATTTAATTCTGTTTTAAAGAGTCTAATCCGTCATCCCAGTTATTATCTTTTATTACATGACCTTCCCCCTCATTTTGTGAAAATGAGGAAAAGGGGTTCTCCTGTGTTATGTAAAGACAACAGGGGGAGCTAGTACCGTAATTTGTAATTTCTATCTATAAAAGTCACAGTGTGTTCAGAGCATATCTGGCAGGTCAACAAGTATTTTTCTGTACATGCAGCATTTTTAAAGGAATCACACATAGAAAAAAAACATGGATATATTGCAGAAATGTGCTGCTTTTATATACCTAACATGCGTTTTACGTATACCATGTTGTTTGCAGGTCACAGGTTTAGATTAGATACCAATTAACCCTTTTTAGATACAAACATTAATAATATACTAGTAATCTTTTTGTATCTATGTATAGATACTGGTATATCTATAGATATTCAGTTGAATTGTCCTTTGGGTTTTACAGTTTTTTATCATTATTTTATTAGTCTGTAAAAATATACAACATAAATATATACATATATAAATATATATAACAAAATATATATTATTTCCCCTACTAAGCAACAACTACCATATTTTTTGGACCATAAGACGCACCAGTTTTTAGAGAAGGGAAATGAAGAAAAAAAATATTCTGAAACAAATAGTGTCCTAAAATATTTTATGTGCATTAAAAACCAACATCACAGTCATAAACACATGTAATAAACCCTGTAAAGTAAACTGCATGATATCTACTAGAACCCTATTCGGACATATTTCTGTAAGTTACAGGTCTACAATTTAAAAAAAAAAATTTCATGAAAACCTGTGACGCTTTTGGAACAGAAATCTAGAAATCAGTGTAACGCTCAGGTGGTTAAGACAAAAAGTATACTGCTCATATAGCATCTCACCCATATCCACCCAAAGGAAATGAAAAGTGAAAGAAGTGAGCAGTCCAGTAGCATCCTCTGGGCAATGATGAAACACTTGTGCATTAAGTAGCCAAAGGGTGCCAGCCGGTTGGAGCAGCCTGGAACAGCTCTTCCCATTGCCCTAAAAGTTGGTTTTTAGACTGTTTGAACACCTTTCCAAGAAATGTTCAAGTGTGTTATGGTTTATATTATATATGTGTGCATATATATATATATATATATATATATACAAACAGTATATACATTTCTATCGGATAGTGGTAACCCCTAGGAGTGTCAGTTTTAGGGAGTTTAGAGTTTTTTGATTTGCACGGCCTGTAATTATGTAAATCAAAGTAAAGACGACCAAAAAAAGACAGGCTTTTTGGCAAAGTGAGTACAAAACAAAAGTATATTTATTACCATAAGGTTTGTATCTAGGTTTACCATAGATCTGCTATGCTGATAACTAGGCTACACATAATGATCCTAACTTAGATTTATAATAGTATGCCTATACTGAAAGTATGGTATATAGTCGAAGAGGCCTTTTTCAGTTTTTGGTCTCTCCCGACGCAATTCGCTCCGAGAACGTCCTCAGGGGATATCTTAAGACTACTACCATTTATAGCAATACATACAATATATCAGTTCCATTGAAAAATACCAGACATGTAAATAAAGTAAAGCAAATATTCCTTGCATAAAAGTACTCAAAAGTTTGTCTACTAACATATTTTCTTATTCAGTAAATTGCTGATGGCAACCCAAATGTGGACAAAAGTAAAATATAAACATAACAAACTTACTTGATTTAAAGTCTGTATGGTTAAATCTGAAATATAAGGTAGGATGAAGGCATAAAGATAGAGTTGTGATGGATCAAACCTATCCTTTGCAGGATAGTGAAATCTAGATATTAAAAGTAAAGATATGTGTTAAACTTTTTTTTTTTTGACCTGGTCATTTTAAATGAAATAGGCGTTAAAAATAGGCTTACTTTTTGAAAGTTCTGCTATTTATTTTTGTTACAAGGTATTTAATAAGATGACTTTACATCTCTTACTTTAATACATTGTTTTGCATGAAATTTTATTTAAACTGGTAGGCCTATAATTCTTAGGCAAAATTCACTGAAATATGTCCAATATTTAAAAAAAATATTAATTATAATATTAAACTTTAAATAATAATAAAAAAAAATCTGTTAAAACAAAGTCTGTCATTTGCAATCCCTATTTAATGTACAGCGCTGCGTAATATGTTGGCGCTATATAAATCCTGTTTAATAATAATAATAATAATATTCTTAAATACCAAAATATATCAAAGTACATATGAACCAGGTGTGGTAAGAATAAGTCATGAAATGATTGGGAGTGCTGCATGGTGTATTTTCCAGGCATGTTCATTTTGCCTTCTCATATAAATGTGGAGTGTATCGTAACCTTCTCTTCTCAATATGATTCCATTTGTTAAAAACTTATATGAAATTGATACTTCAACTGTACTAATCAACTGTTTTGAACTACCCGGTGCTTCATTGAGGTAGAAAGTACACCCCAAAAGATACAAATACAAAGTTTGAGAGAAAGCCGACTGACCTAATTGCATGTTTTTGGGATGTGGGAGGAAACCCGAGTACCCCGAGGAAACCCACACAGACACAGGAAGAACATACAAACTCCATGCAGATAGTTTCTAGACTGGGATGAGTTTGTATGTTTAATCATTATCCATGGGAAGATAAAATAAGTAATGGGGGGAGGGGTTGCTTTCTGCACAGTTGAATAAACGTGAACAATCACAGCCTCAGTATATCAATTGTTGTTAGAGGGAGTTAAGCAGATTGATGTTTTCCTCTGTTTGTCCAAGTGGCTTCATTACTTTCTGAGGCACAGACCTCAATCAAGAAGGCAGATAATGTTTTCTGTATTATTCTGTATTCCTTATTTTTCCAATTATTCTGGGTCAGCGAAGTAATGAAGTAAAGGAAGTAAGAAAGCCAGAGGCAAATATAATTTATGTAAGGAGGTTAGTAATGGTATTTATGTCAGTAGATACATTTTTTTTTACAAAGGAGAGAACCCTGCCCCGAAGAGCTTACAATCTAGAAGGTCGGGGAAGTATCACACAATAGGAGGAGATTTTTCACTTTTTTTTTTTTCTTTATTGTCCTGTACCCCCACGTGTAATGATTTTTGACTGATGTTTGCTCAGTAGTACCTTAAAATGCTTCCTCTCTGTGACAGTGCTATTCATTGTTTCCTTTTTACTGCTGGCAGATCTGAGTAATGACCACACTCCTCATCACCGGATTCCCCACACAAACTTGTATTGAGGAGGAAGAGAGGGCTGGTGTGGGGGGGGTGTGGCATTTCTTTTACTTATTAAGTGCTTATTAAGGGCAATAAGTCTAAAGTTCTTGTCAATCAGACTTCTCTGAATACACATCCTGTATACCTTATGGAACAGATAAGTAGATATTTCTGTGACTTTGCATTAAGGTAAATAGTGGAATTGTAAATCTATATATGTGGTCTGTAAGCTTGTACTAACTTCTGTAATGTTTGACCCAGTGGCTCTAACTTAGTTCTCCAAGGCTGAAGTGGATACACTTTCATGAGTGAAGCTAGGTGAAAGGATTTCCTAAAAGTTGTTAGCTATTTGTTAGCAAATGTTTTCAATCCCGGATTGACTTATTATGAATCAGTAACAGCCAAATGTAGCCAGGCAAATCAGTGGCAGTGATCATGTTAAATATTCAAGGGTTTCTTTAAGTCCTCTAAACTTTCATAATTCAGTCACATCACTACTGGTAAATTATAATTTAAACAATATTGTAACCATTTGTATAATCAGGAGGATGATTAGTATGTGTTATCATTGCTTTCAGGTTTCCTTTACTATAAATATATAGGCATTTACTTTTTTTAAGTGTTTTTAAAACACATTTTAAAAATGTTATAAATGGTTACTCACCGCTTGGACTTGGCACAAATACCTAGTAATACCTCTTATATTATCCTCATAAAAATGGTTTTGATACCTAGAAGTGTATGTTTGTATATGTAGACAGTACAGAAATTTGTATTGATGCTCATGTGATATAGTACAACATCTTTGGTATTTGCAAAGCTAGACAAAAATGTGTATTTGCTTTTACATTTATTAACCACCTGGCCATTAAACCCGACCTTGGTTCGGGGTAAAAAGACTTGCAAAAAGTGTTAAACCCGAACTTTTCTCAGGTGGGTAAACAAACAATTGAAAGAATATACTTACCTGGTCCCCACAGCTCCTCCGGACACGTCTGTCCTCTTCTGTCTTCTCCCGGCGAGTGCAGTGACGATCTCCGGGGTTTCCCGGTGACGTTGCTGCATGCGTCGGTGCAGGAGGCGGGGCGGGAAATTCAAATACCTTTGTATTGAGCTCAATACAAAAAAGCTGTATTGAGTCCAAAGAATACAAAGAAATCTTTATATAATATATATATATAATTGTATGATATATATATATTATATAAGCTACTGTACAATTAAATTACATTATACACTATTTTTTTTAAAGTTTTTTTTTTTTTAAAGATTTTTTTTTTATGTTTTATAAAAAAAAATTATTATTAAATTTATAAAATTTTGGACATATTTCGGTGAGTTATGCGGTAATTAGGTGAATTATAAGTAATTATTGAGTAATTCGGTGAATTATAGACTACAATCTAAAATAAATTTCCATGCCAAAAATTTAACACTTTTTGCATGGAAGTACAGAAGTTCGGAAAGAATTAGAATACCCGGCGTTCGCGTACTCATTATTATGAAGGCAGGAATCCGGCTGGCAGTGAGGAGGCGCGTGTACGAGCACACTCGAGTCCGGACCGCGGTAAACCGCGATCGCTGGCCGTGCGTACTTTCGCACTTCCAGCGATCGCGGATTTTATTGATGAATCAGGGGCATAAACTTTGGCACTCATTTTCATGTATCTCATTTCCTGTATCTTGTAATTTTCGCTAACAAGAGTGCAACACACTCTTACTTTTCAAAGGATTAATTACATCACTACATGTTAGCCAATGTGCTGTGTTGAATGTAAATTCTTTATTCAGCATTTTCAAAATATGTTAAAAGATTTTATATATCAAACTAGGAAACATGGAAGTAACACTTTTTAACACTTGCATAACTGCAAAAGCTACACCTGCAATAAGTATATTATTTATTGCATCAAATGAAGTATATAAATATAATAAACCTTATAAGGTAATGGAATCCTAGAAGCATAAAAGTAATTATAAATATTTTAATATAAACCAATCCAAAATAAGCCCAGATATCTAAAATAAACTGCATTGGATGAAGTACAAACCTAGGACAAAATATGCCTGTCACTGTTAACATTCAAAACCGTAATCAACAGAAATGTCAATAAAACTAATGTGTATTTTTGCATCTATAGTGTTTTTGTTTTGTTTTTTCAATGTAAATTTTTATTAAAGATATTTTAAACTTTACAGAACAACAAATACTATACAGGTTATAGAAAAGTACAAAGTTATTTTCTTAACAACCTACAAAATATATTAGGAGTTTGTACAGACAAGATGTTCAAATATACCGTATTTTTCGGACCATAAGACGCACTTTTTTACCCCCAGAAGTGGGGGGGGGGGG
>NW_027317713.1:0-753 GCF_032062135.1 Pyxicephalus adspersus | reverse complement strand
TTTTTTTCTTCATTTCCCTTCTCTAAAAACTGGTGCGTCTTATGGTCCAGTGCGTCTTATGGTCCGAAAAATACGGTACATTATTTACATACAGTAATATACAGTATTATGTCAGGGACTTAAATTTTTGAAGTTTGATTTCTAGTTACCCCATATTTGCATTTTGTCGTACATTCTTTGAAGTCCCATAGCTTGATATTAAATAAGAAAAAAAAAACCTATTGTATTGCAATAGAGCCTAGAGAGAATCAGAAACGAAAGGTTTTAAAGAAATGGAGGGCACATTAGGAGAAGAGAGGATCAACAACAATATGAATGGTGGGTTTGTTTTTTTTTTGCTTGGTGTTAACAGGGCCTTTCCTAGCTTGCGATTATTGCTTAAGTGAGATCTGATTGATATTGATCCCATTCAAACCAGATCGCTTGATGTTTCTCCAAACTGTCGTGGATTCTGGCCGATAGCAACTCCATCAGCTTAATATTTTGTAAACACCTATATAAATCTAGCCCTCTGAAGGGGATGTCCAGCATAATGTAATTAGACACCTGGCCACAGTTAGTATATGGGCCATTTATTTGGTTTGTATTTTCGAGAAACTTTTAATGGGAAGTTCTAGGAAGTGCGGTAACAGATCCCGACAAATAGGGGGTTGAACACACCTGGGAAAGGAGTTTATTCACAATCTCCCAAAATAGAACAATATTTGATTACCGTATTTTTCGGACCATTAGACGCTCCGGACTATAAGACGC
>NW_027317712.1:8461-9946 GCF_032062135.1 Pyxicephalus adspersus | reverse complement strand
GTGGATCACCCAGCTTCACTTCTGAAAGTGTATTATCCCCAGTCTTGGAGAGCTTTCATAAATCAGGGCCATTATCTTATATAAGTATGTGTAATATATTATATGTATATTATATGTAGTGGTTTATATTATAACACTAAAAATTGTTTTTCTTGGACTGAAATTGACTCAACAGCACAGTACATTTACAACGCACATACTGTCCTATTCCTAACAATTGTATATATAGCTTAGCTCGTTTGTGGCTATTCCATATTCATATGAATGGGGACAGAAGAGCTTCCTTGTAATCTGTAATGCAATAGGAAATTCTTTATCGCTGTGTCTGCTGTCCTGTCAAAATAAAACCCTGCTGAAATAAAGTAGATATTACAAAACACTTGTAATACTGCTGTGTCCTACAGAGCTGCTATCTTGAAAAATATCTAAAATAGACATCAGTCAGTTAAACTAAACTCTTGTTTTGTTCACTGCCCTTTAGAGACAATCACCCTGGCAGATCATCTACAATGTCAAATACATCAATGGCTAAAGAACCATTCAATTGTGACATCCATGATTAGGTATGTGTAGCAAAATTCAGCGTAGGTGAGTTGGAAGATAACACTCAGTAATATTATCTTTTCCCTTTTTGCTCTATTGTCACCATGTCACACAGGTTTCTGGTGGAATACACATCCCACATTACTAAATGAACATCGTGGGTGTGCAATGAAAAGAAGATTTTACTCAACACCAGAATTGCTGTATGTATAGGTTACAGCAAGAATCACAAATTGCAACACTAAAGCAGGAAATCTGACATTTCTTCAAACATTCCTTGATGGAATTCAATTACTGCATTGTAACACTTGGACCTGGAAAATTCCCATCAAGGAATGTTTCAGAGAATGTCATATTCGCTGTTTTGTAAGTACAGCAGTGGAGTATAACAAGTGGATAACACAGTGAGTACTTTTTCGGAACATTTGTTGAATTTGTGTAGTTTTATTCTCTATATGGATAAATTATATTGTCATTATTGTAATATTTTATTGTAGTTGGTGAAAGGTTATTTAATGAAAGGATTGTGCATTAAAAAAATAATGGAACTATATAATATATATATAATTTTTTAGGTTTATTGATATTCATATGTATTTATTTATTTATTCACAGTTTGCAGGGTTTTGGATTTTTTTGTTGGAGCTCTGGAAAAATTTGGTGGAATTATTCTAATAGAAACATGTTGTTGTTTAGACACTCTTTAAACACATCTGGGCAGGGTCCTCCCCCTCCTCCTGTGTCACTGTTTGTATCTGTCTGTCATTTGCAACCCCTATTTATTCTACAGCACTGCATAATATGTTGGCATTATAAATACTGCTTATTATTATTATTATTATTGTTATTATTATTATTAATAATAATAAAAATACAGTCAATGTTGTCACTATCAAAACATTTTCCCTGAGAAATGCCAAGCAGCTGCTACTGAAGTGCATT
>NW_027317712.1:7372-8233 GCF_032062135.1 Pyxicephalus adspersus | reverse complement strand
CATACAACTGTTCAGTAAAATGTTTAGCTAAATCCTGTATTCAGAAGGATGGTATTTGCAGTGTCTGGCAAACATTGATTATATGGCTCTTACTGGCTCCTCTCCTACATAACCTGCTGACAGCTTGGCAGGCATGAAGAATTTACACCACAAGTGCTGAATGAAATATGCGCCCGGCCCTCATGTCTATTCTGTCTAAGTGAAAAAACTACAAGTGCTCTGAACTGTCAAATATTTTCAGTTAATCAGCAACCAGTCTGAACTTTATTAAACATCAGTAATTTATGGTAGTCATTGCTATATCACCGTATAGAATATAATTAGGCTTTTATGTCAGTTTATCAGTGGAAAAATGTTCTTTTATTTTATTTTTGTGTGACACTTTTCAATTTCAAAAAATCCCTTTTTCTATAAAGAGGTGTTAGTATTTAATCTCAATTAAAGTTACTTTCCAGATTTTGATCTAGATATAATTAAATAGATACTTTCTTTGCTAAGTGGTACAATCTGCTTTGGTAAAAGTGGATGCTCAGAGTGAGGAATAGTGTGAATAGCATTAACTATCATCAATGGCATAGCTATCTAGGGGCTCTGGTGTGATGTTTGAACTGGGTCAACCCACCTCCCCCTCACTATCTGTTTCTGTGACCCTTACAGTTTACAGTTAATGCAAATAAAAGTACCATTGCAGATGTTATTTACTATTTTGTTGTCACATGTGCAGTAATACAATCTCCTTAAACAGCCCTGGAATTAAACATGACAAGGTGACTAGGTAACACCATTGATACTCAAGAAGGATACAGCACTTGCAAACATTTTCAACTACCTACTATAAGATCCAGATTGCTTTGAGACTTC
>NW_027317712.1:0-5146 GCF_032062135.1 Pyxicephalus adspersus | reverse complement strand
TAGATATAATAGATATATAGATATGTCTGCTCCCTTATGATTATAATAATAACCGCTGATGTTTTTTTAAGAAATATAACAGCTGATATTTTTCAAGAAATAGATACATTTTTCCTTGACAATGGTAAAAAAGCAACCTTTAATGTAAAAATATAAAGAGAATGTACATAGGAAATTGTTCAGCAATTTTATTGGGTATGTTAAACAGGGTAAGGTTGCATTCTGTTTCAGGAATCACATTTTTTTGGACCTATTAACAGTTAATAAAGCCAATCTCTAGACAATATTTAATTGGACATGGGCTTTAAACCTATTAAACTGACAAATGTTGCTATAGAGCACTGTATACTGCATAATACTCCCATCTCTTTGATTGTAAGCTCTTCTGGGCAGGGTCCTCTAATCCTGCTGTGTGACTCTCTATATCTGTCTGTCATTTGCAACCCCTATTTTCAACACTGTGTAATATGTTGATGCTATAGAAATACTGTTGTTATTATTATTATTATTATTATTATGAATAATAATAATAATAATAATTATTATTAGTAATAATATAATTATTACTTTTCTGTCTAGTAGGGATGAGAAAACTAATTCGGAGTTTATGGCAGACTGGCTACTTTACTTGATATTACTTGAGATGCATGCAAACCAAACCACTTTCATTCCAGTATGTTGACACATGTGCATTGATGGGCCTCCCCATCATGCCTAGTATTTCATCCAAAAAGGAGCTCCCGGCTGTCTGTTGTGGCCAATATTTAGAGGGTAGATAAACAAATAAAACCAGACACTTTGCAAAGCTAACATTGTTTTTTGCATATTAACAGACAAGGTTCCTTGTGAAGCCTCATACAGAAGACACTGTTCTTTATTATGTTTTTACTTACTTCACGCTACCATGAGAACTGTTTCCTGAATGAAAATCTTACAAATCCACAATGGAGTTGTACCCAACTCTACCCAATGACAGCCATAGTGTGGTGTCCATAAATTATCTTTATAACAGAATCAAAACAGCAAATGCGAATATATACATGTATAAGGAATATCATTAACTCGATTGTGCCTGCAGTATGATAAGGGAAATGGCTACATACTTTATAGGGTAGTATTTAGCATAGCAGGATTTCAACCCCCCCATAGAGGTTAACACATATCATAATAATTATTCCTGGATAAACAGTGACTGATGCTACAGAATATATACCACCATTGCCATCATAGTTACCACTAACTAGCACAACTTTAAGATATGTCAAAAAATAAAATTTTGTGGTTCATTATTAACCATCACTGATTCTCTTTCAGTGCTTGTTAACAGCTGATGGTGATGGTATAATCCTCTTCCACCAACACCAAAAAATCCTTTATTTCATATTGAAACCTTTGCCAAAGGGTAATCTCTATTACAATATTTAACTTTTATTACGAAAAAGAATGGTAAAAGCAACACAACAGAGAAAAAGAGTTCACATTAGGACATGGCCCCTATAGTTATTTCCATATTTTCACTCCTATTCACCCTTACATGGCTTATCTGTCTGGCTAATTTTTGTTTTGCACAGTACAAAGTACAAATTACTTTTTCTAACCATATTTTCATCATCTTCATTCATTTTTTAAACTTTGGCTAGTTGGGTTTACACTTAAATACTTAAATCCTGGCAATAAAGAACAAAAACCCTTTGAAAATATACTACTTAAGTTAGGTGATTTGCTGTTTCATTGGTCACAAAGTCATTGTCAAGCTGAGTTTTTGGTTCACTTAAAGTAGAACACTTGCGGGATAAATTTTGATTGGTTTGCCCATCTTTATTACCAGAACTTGTATATGAGTGCACAAAAAACCACACTTACGCTTAAGTTCTCAGATACCTACTTCTTGATTCTAAAAACCATATGCTTAGTAGGAACATCTTGCCATGAAAAATGCCAAAAGATGTAAAGTCCATTAAAGTTTTGTGACATTGACATCCTTCATTTATGCAACTTAAACTCAATTTTGAGAACTCCTGAAAGGCAGAACATACAATTATCTTCATTAGCAGATCAAGAAGTGACCTAAATATTAACAATGTTATTGAATTTGGGATGATGCATTATATGATAATGTATTGTATAAAAGTTCTTTTCCACAAGAGTGTTTTTAGGCTTCCCATTATACAGTAACTTTTTGTTAAAATACAGTCCCAAGGTTATGTTCCCCCAGGAGGAGGGAACACATGGCCAGCCTCCAGCACCCCACTGCGACTGGGTCTCTATCCCCAGCGTTTAACCTAAAGCTTTAAAAGCCTATGTTTGAAATTCCTATGTATTCCAATGGGCTAATTTACACCAGGGCGTTTCCTTGTGGCACGTTTTCAAGTGTTCGAGATAATGCTCCTTGCAACGTTTTAAAAATTAAAATGCAGGGTTAACGTGGGTAAGCAGGTTAATGCATCCATTGATTTTAATGGGGGTGTTTTCCTGCATTTTCCCCCATTTATAAATGCTTGAAAACATAATCGTGGTAAAATTGTGGTAAATCAACATAGACTATTGCAATTGGTTTAAAAAATGTAAAAGCATTGGCAAGCTTTAAAGCGCCTGAATATCAAACATGGGCTTTCAAATCTTTAGGTTAAACGCTGGAGAAACTGTTTGTGTAGACCTGACCTAAAGGTTTTATGCCAGTTACTACCTCCGGAAAATGAGCTTTACCATCTGTCAACCAAAGCTCTTTCTGTTAACCAGAAGAGGTTTTACTTTATCCATAACGCAGGACCTTTACTCTGTGGGAATAGGACTGTACTATGTAAGCAGTTCCTATTATGTGATACTTACCCCATCTTGTAGATTGTAAACTCTTCTGGATAGGGTCCTCTCATCCTCCTCTGTCACTGTCTGTATCTGTCTTTCATTTGCAACCCCTATTAATGTCAGGTGCTGTTAATAATAAAAATAATAATAATGAGCTTGACTTGCATAGTAACTGGAATAACCCAGTGCCTTACCTGCATAAAACTAGTTATAGAGCCTAAGTAATCATCTAAGTATAACATGAATCATAACTAAATAATAAGCTTTGTTCAGTTGAAATAGATAAAGGTTAAAATTATTTTTGTTGTTGTTTCTGCTGTCACAATACAGCAGGATGTAACAAGAAATCTCCTGCTTTGGTAACATTGCTATCTAACATGGCATGGCCTTCAGTTTCTTAAAAATCCCTCTCTGCCTCTGCATTCTATTTTACCATGCTGGGCTTGCTACTTTTAGTGATATCTGTAGGTGGAAAGCCTGTATTGGCAAATTAAGTCACAAGAGCTACATGTATCCTACAATCCCTGGAGGGGCTCCAACTGTTTTTTGACAATGGCGGGGACCAACTGCTAAGTACTTAAACCTTGTTCATTAGAGGCTTTTCAATCAACTAAGGCTGAAGCTCCAATTGTAGGCTTCTTCAAGGCTTGTTGCACATGTTTTGGGATTGGCTGTTAACCCAGACCTATAAATGGAGTCACAAAATAGGTGGGAATCACAATCAAATCAAAAAATGTCATAATGTAAATATGATGAAACAAGCTTTGTGGGGTACAAGAATATGCTCAATCATCCATGTCATAAGTCTCCTGCCAAAAGAGAGTGCTGGTACAACCCATTTGATGTAGAAAAAATGGCATTCTTTGTCCCGCTAGTTTTTTTGATTGAATAGATTTCTTTATTAATCACATTTTTTCAAAGAACAATACAATTAGGGTTCATACATACATGGAATTGCGACGCAGCGCAGAACACTACATTACAATCCCCCACAACACACTCGCAAATAAATACATGCATCCCTCCATACTACTCCAGTTGACATACTCACCCCTCAGTTCCTCCATCAGTTCCTCCCTTTCCAGCAGGGCTGTGTTTAGCTTCCAGGAGCCTGGGCCTTGGCCGAAGCCTTTGCCGAGGTCCCCCTGGAAGAGAATGGCCCTATGGTCCGAGAAGAAGCAGTGGACCATGGAGTGGCTGTTGTACGTTACCTCTCTTGATGTAAAGATGAAGTCTATCCTTGAGCGGACTGATCCATCGGGGCGGAACCAGGTGTAATTTGTCTTTGTCCCGCTAGTTGGTTACCCTACCAGTACTCTTTAATAGGCATACAAGAATACTGTCAAACGTACGGCTCTATATATATATAAATGAGAACAAACACAGCATGTAGGGGATGGAGCCCGAACCCCTCTCTGAAATGTAGTTATCAATACAATGTTGAAGGTATTTGCAAGTAACACGTTTCACTGCCTGTTTAATGCCAATAGAATGTACTGTGTGCAAGCTGCTACACTAGTCACAATACAAATACCAGCACAAACTGATTGCACAATTCAATTACAAAGTGTAATTACATCACATTTATTTAGCCAAAGACTTCATACTTCATTGTGCAATTCTCTGTATGTGTATTCATGTCTACTTAATACCTTTCAAATACATTAAAGTACATTTGTCCGTGCTACAATAAATTTATATACAGTATTTCAGGTTGCTTAAAGCGGAAGTAAACTGAAAACAAAAAATTTACACTTACCTTTAAACCTGCAGGTCCCTCAATCGCGCTGGTCCTACCCATGATCCAGTCCTGTGACATCCAGGGATTCCTCTTCGTCCTGCCATCTTCATTCTTTCGTCTTCTTCTCTTTCGTCTTCTTCTCCAGTCTTCCTGGCACGTCACCCGATCTCGCACTGCGCAGGTGCAAAATCAAGTGACGTAGCTGCTATAAAAGGGGGAAAAAAGAGCCGATCTCACTGCACTTGCGTAAGATGGGTATCTCTTTCCCATATTAGAGAAAATGCACCTTCTGCCCATGTCTGAGATTAGGGCATGTGCAGAAGGAGCACCCAGAGCCTTGTAGTAGGTATCCCGGGAAGCTCTGCGCTCCCAATCTAGGCAATCAAGACTGAAAGCTATACCCTTTTTAAAAAAAAAACAGTGCTCTACTTAAAACATAAATCCCATTTTTTTTTACATAGAAGGGTTCTCTACCCTTTAATTTAAAGTGAAAATGTCGAGTTTAGGTATGTTCTAAATATTTTTTTCTAATGTGATAATATATATAGTAATCCATAACAAAAAAACATGTATTTTTTGTACTTTAAGACTGACTAATTA
>NW_027317711.1:8445-9951 GCF_032062135.1 Pyxicephalus adspersus | reverse complement strand
TGCCTGAAGATTTTTTTGTAATACTTCCTTTGCTGTTTCCTCATCGCTGGGTAGAATGTCATGGCCTGGTCAGCTCTGTCGACACCTCCCATGGTGTTATTGTAGTCAATCACCACCTGTGGCTTCATCACTTCTTTCCCACGTTTTGTGTGTACCAGAAGAGTGGAGGCATCATCGACAGTACTCATCAGGCACACATGTTTCTTGTCACACCATCTCAGGGCCATCATCTTTCCTTTCTGCCAGGCAACAATTTCTCCTGTCTTCAGCTTTCCTTTTACAAACAGTGCTGGCAGGTTGCGCCGGTTAGCCCTAACGGTTCCATAGGCATCTGTTCTGTGTTGCAGAAGGAACTCATAAAGCTCAGGAGAGGTGTAGAAATTGTCAGTTCTGACACAATAGCCCTGATCCAGCAATGGCTCTATGAGAGATAGCACTGAAGATGTTGCCAATCCATAATGGCTGTATCTGGGGTTTAATTGTGTCCCTTTTCCAGTGTAAAGTACCGTATTCCAGATGTAGCCAGATGAGGATTTGCACAGCACATATGTTTTCACACCAAATCGTGCCCTCTTTGACGCAATGTACTGCACCCAGCTGAGGCTCCCCTTGTAAGCCATTAGACTTTCATCAATAGTGATGTCTGGCACATAGGTCCCCTGGAAATTGTTTAGAATCATTTGAGAAACGTCCCACATTTTCTTGAATTTTGGTGAAGGATGGGTAGTTTCATCAAATTCTTTATTGTTTGTGAAATGCAGATACTTCATGATGAGGGAAAATTGGTATTCTGGCATGACTGTGCCAAAGAATTGAGTGGCAAACATTTTAATCCTGGACCAGTACCACTTCTGCACGGGTTTGCCCACAACTCCCAGAAGTATCACCAAGCCCAAAAACAGCCAAATGTCATCCTTGGTCACAGGTTCCCATTTTCTGCTTCTTGTAAACCTTAAGTGTGAAGCACCATGTTGTTGTCCAGCATACCTGCATAAAACAAAATAAAAAAGGTATTTTAGGATTTGTTCTTTTATAGTAATGTGTTAGCAAACACATAGCATCGTACCTGTTTGCATAAAACAAAAAAAAGGTGTTTTATGATTTGTTTTTTTATAGTGTGGTGAAGGTTGCAATTAATATGTTAGCAAACACAGAGCAGTGTACCTGTTTGCATAAAACAAAAAAAAAGGTATTTTATGATATGTGCTTTTATAGTGTAGTGAAGGTTGCAAGTAATATTTTAGCAAACACAAAGCAGCATACATGTTTGCATGAAAAAAAAAAA
Source organism: Pyxicephalus adspersus (assembly GCF_032062135.1). NCBI lineage: Eukaryota > Metazoa > Chordata > Amphibia > Anura > Pyxicephalidae > Pyxicephalus > Pyxicephalus adspersus. The sequence goes on along the minus strand of NW_027317711.1, from coordinate 8,666 downwards.
TGTTTTTTTAGAATATGTTTTTTTATAGGGCCTAAATTATCAATGAAATCCGCGCTTCCAGCGAGCCGGTTTCCCGCGGTCCGGAGTCAAGTGCGCTCGTACACTCGCCCCCTTACTGCCAGCCGGATTCCTGCCTTGATAATAATGAGCAATAGGGGTCGCGAATCTGCCAACTAAGGCGATTAGATTTCAGCTGCGCGATTAAGGAGGATCTGTTAAGC
>NW_027317711.1:0-5045 GCF_032062135.1 Pyxicephalus adspersus | reverse complement strand
GAGCTCATTCAGTTGCTGAATTGTGCGACGGCTTACGATTTCGGATCGCGAATACGAATGCGCGAGCGAGCTTCCGATTTTGATTGATGAATCAGCCTCATAGTGTAGCGAAGGTTGCAAGTAATATGTTAGCAAACACAGAGCAGCGTACCTGTTTGCATACAACAAAAAAAAAAAGGTATTTTATGATATGTGCTTTTGTAGTGTAGTGAAGGTTGCAAGTAATATGTTAGCAAACACACAGCAGCTTACCTGTTTGTCTCTGCAACAATTTTTTTCGATACCTTCATGGGTCAAAAACAACTTCAGGTTTTCCAGGGGCTCATTGCTTTAAGCGTCAATTTTCATCCCAGGTGCGCCGGTAAATGGAAATCTTGGTGGTGCTGCCTGGTCCGTATCAAGGTCAACGGAGCACCAAGTGCCCACAGCACTGACCTCAGGTTCAGAATTGTCACTCACTTCACTTTCGCTGTTTGAAGACAAATTTCCTGGTGAATCTCTATCGCTCGATTCCACAAGGGACTCCAAATCTCTGTCGCTGCTTTCAAGTTCTTCAAAAAGAGTGCTTGCGCTGGCAAGATGCCTTTTGGATGCCATGTGGTCAAGTCTCCAGTAATCAGTCAGGAACGTTCAAGGTCATGGAAAAAGTGATCAAATGATACATTCAGGAAGTGATGTTATAAGTCATCAAAAGTTCAACAAGGGTCATATGAAGGTCAGGGCTAATAGTGGGCAAAATGTAAATCAGGACACTGGGCAATGATGTTTAATGCACTATAATATGCACTTTTACTTTTATTATGTGTTTTGTAGTGTATTTGTAAAAACTATTTAACTACTGCATCACATCTTCCGGGTGATGTGAGTGGCGATGTCCCACCCTGCCTCACCCCCTGTATCAACCAACACTGCTGCTTGCATCAGCTGGAAGATTTGATGCACAATGCACAAGTCCTGCATTGTGCTTAGCATCTTCCTGGTGATGCGAGTAGCGGCTTGGCCAGGACCCCGAGTCGCATTAAAAAACAGATTACACTGTAATCTGCTTTTAAATTTCCCGTCCGGCCACACCCCCTAATGTACTGAGGCCACCGCATGAGCCCAGGATGGCTGCTGGATTGTGGGGCGCAGGTAAGAGGGGCTTTATTCTTACCCTGAGTGTGACGCGTGATTACCGCTTTTTGCAACTAAAATGCACCCCAAGTCACATTTGGGATTACCCCAAGAGGGGGTTATTATTGTAGGCCTGTAATTCTAAGGAATACCTCTTGGGTATGAGAATGTTTGAAACACAAATCATAAATAATAACATAATAAATAATTATAAATAATAGTTATAAAAATACATACAATACCAATAAATTTAATTTAATCATTTTATTAAAACAATTAACAAAATGTTTAAATTTGTCCAAACAAGAGTACAATAATAGATAAATGTTTGGAATTATCATTTATTACTTATAACTTTATCACTGTAATCAATATGCTAAAAGAAGATTACAATGTAATCTGCTTTTAAATTTCTCGCCAGGCAAAGCCTCCCCAGCGTAACAACGCTTCACATCGATCAAGCTGAGGATGCAGAAGCCAGCTGGGGATCGCTGGAGGACGCCGCTAGATCTTAGGGAGCAGGTAGAATTTTTTTTATGCTACCCTGAGTGTGCCTTGGGGTTACCACTTTTGGTATATAAAATGCACCACGAGCCACACTCGGGAATAAACCCAGGGGGGCTAAGGATAATTTCACATACAGTAATCAGACATTACTGCTGAGTCATTTCATTATGAGGTCACAGCAAATATTTTTACCTTAGAGAAGCTTGGGGGAAAAAGGATTAACAAAATATAAAAAAAAGTAATTTTTATGTTAAAGGATTACACCTGAAATACAAGGAGGTTTTATTGATTGGCAAAATATCTTTAAATTTACAGTAGTTGTACTTTGAGCCTTTTGTCTTGCACGTAGCTTTAGAGTGATGATACCTTACCTCCATTTAGGGGTGGAATTGAGAGCCTACCTCGTTCTCCAGCGATGCCGGCCTGGCATCTGTGTCCACTTGGTGATTCACGGCTAGCTTCTGTGTCCCCTGGCCTCATATCCCGGCGCGTGAACGTTGAAGACGCAAGGCTAGGGGATGTAGATGGCGGCCGAGTATGCGACTTCTGTGGGGCAGTATTTTTAAATGTCAAATGTACCGATTCAAAAATACAAAAATAATCATACCGCCAGGAAGGTAGCTGATGTGCAAATATATTGTTCTTATAAATTGTAAGCTCCAGCAACTCCAAGCTTACATGGGACATCTTCTTTTCCCTATCACAGGTGAACAGTATAGGGAGGAAGCAATGTGAAGGTGAATATATGCAGATGAGCTATGCCAGGTTAGTGAACCTTTTGCTTTTCCCTTGGAAAGTTTACTTAAATAATAAAGTATCTATATTATTTACACATTGTCATTACAGGAAGGTTAAAATTGTCTTATTCTTTGCTTCTTGCTGCTGGGAGACTCTCCATGTCACCACAGTGTTGGCATGGGACCTGGTTGGCAGGATAAGTTCAGTATATTATTATTTTATTAAACAGAATTTAGCGGCAACATATTAAGCAGTGCTGTACATTAAATAGGGTTAGCAAATGACAGACAGATGCAGACAGTGACACAGGAGGAGGAGAATACCCTGCCCCGTGGAGCTTACAATCTAGGAGGTGGGGGAATATATCTTGTTAAAAAAAAACCTGCCAGATAGGTTAGAGGAGATGAAAGGGTTGGTGTGCGGGTAATATATGTCTGGAGTTGAGCCAATGAATCACACTGTAAATAATCGTCACCTTCTGTTAAGAAATTTAAAAAATATGTGAGTATTATGAGTATTATACTATCTATTTTTAAATGTAAAAGTGGTACATTTAAAAATACTTAGTATTCAAAACATCCTGCCTGGTCCTGCTTCCCAGCCGTGTGGTCCCACCTCCCAGCCATACACTCACGAGCAGATGCCTGGCTGGCATCTGCGTCCCCAATTGTCACACGCCGGGGAGGCAGATGCCAGCCAGGCATCGCCAGGTTACACTAATGCCTGGCCATGCCTGGCAAGGGGTGAAGATGCCAGGCATCGCTGGAGGGTTCGGCTGGAATGTAGGAACCAGGTAGGATTTTTAAACTCCCTGGCAATTGCAACCCGAGTGTGGCTCGGGGTTACTGCTTTTGGTATGGAAAATCTACCCCGAGCCACAATTGGGATTATCGCCAGGGAGGGTAAGGAGTAACTAGGGAAAAAGTTTTTCCCAATAACAACATTGTACTGGAAGACCAATATACCACTGTCCTTCTTTAAAGCTTGACATAAGCCTTAAATTTAGTTTGGTGCAGTTGTACAGGCTACGTTCCTGATTTTTACACATGTGGGCATTACCTAAGGCAGTCTGCATGCAAATGCAGCCTGCTTAGGAATGCCCACTTCTCCAGACTTCCAGTTTCGTTTCGATATTTGCAGATTAGCTCCCAAGAACTGGCTCACTGCTTATTTCAGGGCTGTGGTTATTAAAGTGAAACTAAAGTCCCATTTTTAACTCTTGCAATTCAGGAAGATGGTTACTGCAAAAAGGACAGGCAATGTCCCATGTGCAATAACTGCTCTTAGCTGCCTGATCAGCACACAACTGTCAAATTTTGCCGATGTGCGCATGTGTTGGTTGTCAAATCCAGCAATCCCAGCTTCCCTTAGGTGAGTATCACAGTTCTACTTCTATTTTAAAGTGTGGGCTAAAGCTTAGTGCTCCAATATTTTCAGAAACAATGTGCTACATTCTGATTACAAAGCAGAAAGCCCTAGTGATGATGTTACTTAATGAAAAGTAAAGTACGTAATCAAAACTGTTGATGGTGGGGGAATAGGAATCAGGGTACAAAATATAGGGGATTAAAATTCAGATTTAAAAGGAAACTATAATGGTTTTGGTAATTTTATTCTTTCTACAGTTCTACAGTTTTTTTTACACTTTTTGCTATAAGTACATAATCTTTGTTTTACAAGTAAAAATTACATGAGAAAGGATTTCCAGAGCACCATAGATCTGTTATGAAGTATAATCTTTTAGCTGCTGATTGCAAAGCAGAATCGGAAATAAACTGAAGCTATAATGTTTTTGGTCAATTTTGCTTTATTGGGGAGCTCCAGGAACTAACAACAAGTTGTAAGTGATGACTACATCTTTAACCCTGCTGTTTCATAAAATATTTTGCCCTTTACAACAGAAGTCTAAGAAGAAACTATTCCTAGGAACCAATTGCATTCAAAAGATAGTAAGACTGTGAGGGACTGGTGAATTACCAGCCTCATTTTAGCAGCCACATGCCTTACATCTAGTAGCGTCATTAGACTGCAGTAGGAGGGAAACGTGCTTAACCTGAGCTCCATTTTCTGGCTGTATAGAAGACTAAGTAATATCCATATGCAAATTGTCACATTGTTATTAATATTATACAGTATTTATATAGCGCCATCATATTACGCAGCGCTGTGCAATACAAGTCCAAAGTCATGTCACTAAGCGTCCCTCAAAGGGGCTCACAATATAATGTCTCTTGATCATATGTCATTAATGTAGTCTAGGGTAAATTTTTTAGGGGGAAGCCAACTAGCTTAACTGCATGTTTTTGGGATGTGGGAGGAAACCCATGCAGACAAGGTGAGAACCTGCAAACTCCATACAGATAGTGTCCTGGCTGAGATTCGAACATGGGACCTGCACTGCAAAGGTAAGAGCACTAACCTCTGAGCCACCGTGATACCATTACATATTATTTACCTTCATTAGTTTTAGTTCTTCCCATAACACACACATACATTACTATACACAGAATAAATACAAACAAGTATCAAACCTATTTAAAATTCAATATTAGTAGTAGCTCATATTTTCCAAAAAATTAAACATAGATAATAGCATTTTTTTTTTTAGACCTGACTATAATAGAGAAAAAGAGGTTACACAACAGGACATGTTAGTGATGTAGTGGTCAGCTGGAGGAACCACTAGA
>NW_027317710.1:6591-9952 GCF_032062135.1 Pyxicephalus adspersus | reverse complement strand
CTGCCCCTAAGTATGAGGGCAGTGACACCCCAGCGAGGGTCTGACTCTTATCTTTCTAATAAGTGACCCTTCCGTTGTCACCGTGTAACAAACCTTCCATTATCTCTGGGCCCTTTTACAGGACAGGGGCCACAATCAATCTTCATATGGAAAGAATCCCACCCACTGCTGGTGGTTTTAGATTGCAAGCTCTTCTGGTGACAGATTTCTCCCCCAGACTTCATTACAGGCCCAGTTTGTGGTAAGTGTTGGCTCTGTGCAGGAACACAAATGGTAAGATAGTTGTTTTTATGATGAATTGACAAAATGTTATTAGTTTTACCACGACTACAAATCCATGACGACATGCGGTACATTCACAGGGGTGAAGCACCCTGATTGCAAAGAGGGGGGTCATGTTCTGCCTACCCACCCTCCCATGAGGAGCAATGGCTGCTCCTGTTCTTGAACATGACCCCCTCCTTTCTGCACCTCCTTCCCAAAGCACACGTTGCTGATCAGAATTAGGCTGTCCAGAACCACATATGCTGTGAGAAAGGGGGGGGGGGGCGGTTGTTGCTCACCCACCCTCCCATGGGGAGCATGAGAAGGTGGAAGGGTCTCCTTGCCTCCAAAAGGGGAACAAGTTTTTTTTAACACTTTTTTAACACTTGGGGAAAGTGACCTCAATGTCAGCAGCAGTTTTGATGACAATGCTGTGTTTAGAGGCCTTGCAGCTTTTGTTCCATTAGTCTTCAGTGGCATTCAATTTTTTTTGTTATGGCGTTTAAAGTCAATCCAACAAAACTTTATAATTATCAAAGCTGCCAATAGAAATCCTTATGCTGCTGAAAGTACATAGATATATGTTAGATTTTGGATTCGCCAGTCTCTAGCCGGGACCTTTATAATAAAGAGAAAGGAAAAATTTGGTTAGAAAATAGTACACGTCTATTCACATTCAGATACATCTAAGGCATCTTCAATATTTCTTCTTATACTTAGTTTGTTTTCCGCAGACAGAGATGGTCTGGTGCTTGGCTGAGTGCAGTATTGGAACTTTTTCTGTATCCTCGGAAAGCTCTGGAGGAGCCTTGGAAAGCGTACTGGAGGAGCACTAGTACCAAGAAGAGAGACCCATTGATAGGACTAGGAAAGAAACACTAACTTAAACTAATAAAACATTAAATAATTTTATACTAACTGTAATTTTGTACTTCCTCAAATAGTAATACAGTGTCAGACCCAAAACCCCATGTGGAAAAATTGTCCCCAGTTACTCTTAGAGTTTTGTGGAGTGATCTACGATTTAATCTCAGGCCTCTCTTCCCAATCCCCTCTTTAATCTTAGTTTCAGCTTCCTTCTCCTGTACTGTCTTGGCTCCCATGTCACATGATGACATCCAACCAATCAGTTTCACCTGTTTTTTTCTGCATTGCTCTGACCATCCCTCTGTCTGTCTTACCGTACATCACATAGACAACTAATTCACTATAAGTATAACGTTGTGTTCTACTTACGTTCTTAATTCCGGCCGAAGCAGCAGCAGAAGACATTCCAAAAATGGCTGAGATAACCTTCGTTGTTTTCCTCCTTGGAGGAAGATTTCCTTATTGTGGGACGAGGTTTCCTAACAATTATTGTAGGGTACATACTGCTGTGAGTTGTTGTGGTCTCTGGTGTCTTTGTAAAACCCTGTCCTCTTGAATTGAGAGAAGTTGGAGTGTTAGTTACTTTCTTATGGTTTGTTACATTTTTGTCATTAAAGATATCTTAAAGATATTTTATCTAACCGAGAGTTCCTTTCCCACCCAAACTGAAATTATTTACTTTTGATTCAAGTATTTAAACCATGTCAGATATTGCTCTTTTGTACATTTTCCTCTGCAGTCTTTGTGCATTCTGGTTGGTTATGAAGCTGTCAATCTTTTTGTTCAGCGTAAGGTCAAAGTAAGGTGTTAGATTTGGTTTCCACTCTAAATCCTAAGACTGTAACTTTTCTAGATATAACTTTATATATTTTTGTTCCAACATGACACTGCATCCCTACAGAGCACTATGAAGAGGCGAGCATAGCAGAAGCTGATGTCTTTCACATGCTCTCTCTAATTTAAACTTTGTAAGATAAGATGTTACTATACAAGAATGTGTTCATAGCTCCTCAGCTCCATTTTCATCCTGCATGTTTCTTGGTTTCTTGGTGTTCCCATCTCTTTTCTTATGTTCCTCCATCTTCTTTGCTTTTTTCATCTCCCTCCTGCTCTCTTTAAACATTTTCTTCATCTCTTTTATCTCCATCCCATGTTCTTCTTTGCGGGTTTTCCTCTCTTCTCACACTCTCCCCTGCAGACTGATCATCTTATCAATGATCTCCTTTTACAGGCTCTCTTCCTCTTTGTCATCATTCTCATCCTTTTTTTTCCTTCCTCCAATCTCCTCATCATCCTATTGATGACTTCCTTCCCCCTCTCCAATGTCTTATCTGTGGTCCTCTTTGTTTCCTCTCAATCAGTGATTGGAACCTATGAAAGAAAAAAGATGGTTAGTCAAAGTATAAAACAAAATGTTTCCCACATTTTCTATTTAATTTTTTTGTCTTGACTGGCAAAGTTTGACCTCACCTCATTTTAGTAGAGGGGAGATGTGAGAGGCAACCTGAAAATCCCAGATAGAAATCCAAACCTAAATGAGCTAATGAGCGCTAACCCCTCCCTGCTATATCACCAGCTGGGGCAAAATATTTAAGAAGTTGAAACGGGAAAATCTATTTACCTAATGTGTCCCTAATACAATGTTTTACGTTGCCAGTTACCTAAGATGAGTGAAATATAATATAGATACTTACAGATTACAATGTTGGTAGGTCTGTGAATTGGGGGTTGCTGAAATTCAAGCTAGAAACCTGCAGCAAGGTGAGCAACCACTTTGGTGGCCCTCAGACTACCTAAGTGTCGATCTGCAGTGACCCCTTTAACTTTCCAGATGTCAATAGATAAAAGTCAATAAAGATGGAAAAAATTGACAAAGATAATTAAATTGGCTGTAAAAAATTCTCCAAAGAAATCGCCCTGAAAACCGCAATGGTAATCAGAAAAGCACTTGCACAGCTTGAAAGACAAAAAGAGTGTTAAGCTGTGTAAACACGTCCAATAATTATCGTTGGAAACGAACGACCGATTGGTCAAAAATCATTCTAAAAAAAAGTGACCAACGACGCCGACGGAGGATAGTCATTGGAAGTGAATGACCGGTATAGCTGATCTGATTGGACAATGATTGTCACCAACTATCATGTGTACGGTCATTCAGTGGTCGTGCATGTTCCGATGAACGAACGTTCTGTACAGGTGCTTCACTGTATTGTGTTTATATATATATATA
>NW_027317710.1:0-5508 GCF_032062135.1 Pyxicephalus adspersus | reverse complement strand
TCCACTAGAACACGCCCATTCATTAAGAAGGAACGCGCCCATTCATTCCTTAGAGGAGTGTGGAGCAGTGTAGGCTCCTCCTGTATCCCTCCTCCTATTACTAGTACTGTACTGTTCCTTCTGCCTCTCAGTTCTCGCACAATAGCAGACCACTCTAACCAATCAGTTGGGGGTCGTCTTATACGCCCAGTCGTCCTATATGCAGGAAAAGACGGTATTTAAAATAATTTTTTTTTATTAAATATATAACAATATCCTACCTTCCACCTGCGGCTGCTCCTCTACCTCCCGAGCACGACGCCCTAATGCATAAAAACAAAAAAAAAATTTCCATTTAAAAAATGAAAAACAACATACAATAATAAACAATAACAAAATTACTACTAATAAAAAAATATAAATAAATACAAATAAATTAAAAATAGTTTCCCAAAATATTACATTTCCTGAAAAGAATAATTTTCAAACACTAAAATTTAAAAACTGAAAAAATGTATACTTACGTTTTTTGGCAATACGACGCCTTCCAGTACGTCCCTCTCACAGTTTTTTAAATCAGACCAACTTTTCCGCAACTGGTCCTTGGGTCGCTCGACACCAAACTTTCTTTATATTCTCCGCTGCACCTTCTCTAAAATCCGATTTTTTCTAGCATTCTGGGACTTGTAATGAGCCCTCCTACAATCATAATCCCACCTCTCCAGGATATGCACCATAACCTCCATCTTCTCTCTTGTCATTGGGGTGGCACGGGTGGCTGGGCTGGCTCTTCGCTGTGTCATCTCTCTCACGTGACAGGAAACATTAACAGGAAGTGGCTGGATTTGCAAAATGTTGTGGGAAATCAGCAGTGCAAGGTGCAAAGTCCGGAATGTGCGTTCGTTCGTTCATTGACCCAGCTCTAGATGCCAGTTACTAATGTCGTCCACACTCCGTCTCAGGGCCCACCGCCTCCTCCTCATGCTGTTACTGCTGCTGCCTGCCCAGTACCCAACTCTAGATGCAAATTACTAATGCCGTCCACACTCGGTCCCAGAGCCCACCTCCTCTTCCTCCTGCTGGTACTGGTGCTGCTGCCTGCCCAGTACCCAACTCTAGATACAAGATACTAATGCCATCCACATTTGGGCTCATAGCCCACTGCCTCCTCCTCCTGCTGTTACTGCTGCCGCCTGCCCAATACCCAGCTGTAGATACAAGTTATTATTGCGGCCATGCCGCATTTTAAAAAGTTACAGCTAGCAGATAGGAAAAGGCAGTCCCCAATACAGCAATGACTTCAGTAGCTAGAGCTTCTACACTGTTCATGTAGGTGATGGCCTCAATCTTTATTGCCATCCTTGATCTGTCTCAGGGCTTACCTCCTCCTCCTCATGCTGTTACTGATGCTGCCTGCCCAGTACCCAACTCTAGATGCCAGTTAGAAATGCTGATTCTGCCAAGCCCATTCCCTTTCATCTGCTTTCACTAGATAGTAGGCCCTGAGATGGAGTGTGGACGGCATTAGTAACTGCCATCTAGAGCTGGGTGTAGTGCATCTTTAATGACACCCCGAAGTGTGTAATGCAAGTTTGTAATCTGAAATTTGTGAATGAACGTAGAAGGGAACGTCTTCTGCTTCATACATCGGTGCCACGCTTTATCGGACTGAATTTCTGTGTATGTTACCCCGGAACTGAGAAGTGGGACCGCAGACCCTCTGTATATGTTGGGGAGATGAGATGGGAGACACTGGTATGTGTAACAGGAACCGAGAGGTCCTGGATGACCACAATGAGGAATGAAGTTACGTTGGAGGATCTCTGGGTGAACATTACAATGGCATAACTTACCGTGAAGTGCGTCATTACAGAACTGACGGCCACCTTGTACAGTTCTATTTCCTGACCCGTGTCTGTTCGGAGTACATAGAGAGTGTGCTGACCAACTTCAAACAGGGACCTCAGCCCAACACTGTCAACTCGTGTATATGGGATGTTATCAGGTATCATGAGCAATCCCTGGAAATGTACAAAACCAACCTGGACCATCCGTTTTTCCGTCTCACAGAAGTGCTGAGCCCTGAATGTCTGGTGATACAGAACATGGCCATGCCTATTGGATTCAAAGCTAGTGAAGTGCTAGCGTGCCTATTTCCTAATGTGCGCTGGGACGTCGTAGAAGGGATTTCTACAGTGCCACTTTTGCACAAATTTGATGTGATTGACATGCACTTCCACTTCCTCTTTGAGCTGTTCTCCAGGGTTAAAGATGCCAACCACTTGAATCAGCTGGCTCATCGGAAGTGTACCTGCATCCTGATGGCTCATATTGCTCAAGCCTGAAGTATGTAGCAGGGACAGCAGGAAGAGGAGGTGGTGGGCCCTGAGATGGAGGGACCTTTGAAGATATTTGACAATAATTTATACTGACTTGGAATACTTTAACTGTTAATCAATAGTACAAATAGCTATATATATATATATATATATATATATATATATATATATATATAGCCAAACATTATTCTAATCCTTAAGTAATCAAGGTCATTTTATCGCATATAGCATATTAATCTATATTGTTTACATTTGTAACATAAACTCGTACTTAATATTTTAAGACTCAAGTAGGATATTGTTCATTGATTTAGATACAACCTATGCAAGCAACCAACACATGTTGTCAAAACAACGCCCCTGAAGAAGCCATACTTGGTGAAACACGTCCGGTACTACTAGCAACATGATTTTTTGGTCAAACATTCTGTATGGTTAATAACTATATATGTTGACAAGTTGTTGCATGTCTAGCACCTATTTGGCCTATGTTGAACCCCAAGAAACCATTGTGGGTATATTCAACCTTGGAATATTTTGTACTGTATTGAGCGCCTTCTTGGGGCTCCAATTACATTTTTGTTGACCACTAGATTGTTTAGTGGTTCCTTTCAATTGTTAAGCTCCACCATATTTATTGTATATATGTCTATGAATACACTGTTTGTGCCAAAAACCCTGCTTAATCTTTCTCTTTGATTTCATGTTCTATTTATTCCTGAGGGTAGACACTTTATTGATTTTTCTAATACAAATGTGATATATTACCACCAAAAACACAACTAAACTATTTAACACAAGGGTCTGATTTAATTTAGGTCACCATACCGGAAAAAATAGGCTATCATGGGGGAAACTTGGCGATTCATCAATCCTGGAATGGACTTTCTAAAAGTCATTTGCTATTTGTTGTCAAATGTTTTCAGTCCTGGAACAGATCTACTCCAAGTTTTCAGAATTACCCAGGTTCACCCATGATAGTCTATCTTTTCCAGGCTTGAATAGATTAATAAATCAGGCCAAGGACTCGCACCGGAAATCTTAGAGAACCAGCATTTTACAGAGGGTAGTATTGAACCACTGCCAACCCCATTCATTCTCTATTGACTGTCACGGGTGAGAAGCTACATAAAACATCTCATCTGAGGAAGCTGTTCAGGAACATAAGGAAGAAATAACCACACCACAACGTCACCTGCAGTCTGAACATGTTTGCTGTATGTAAGAATTAAATACTTACAGGCTATATTTCACATTTGCAAAAAAAAAATGTCTCCAATGTGTTTGCAAGCGCCATGTTCTTTTTCTCTCCAGCACATTATCTATTCTGAAATCCAAACCACAATGGAGACATGACGATCACCCAGACAAGGTGCTGATGTTCTGAATTGAGGTGTTTGAATGAAATATTGAACTAAGGATTTGTTCTAAGATCTACAAATTTAGAAAATAAATCCTCAGGAAAATGGAGCTGACCTGTTCATCAAACTGCAAAAGTTATGAGTGGATTCTGGTCTAGAGGACTTGAAGTCACATGTCACCCATATCTCCATCTGCTGTAAACTGTTGTCATTTAGTGGCAAATAGCAACAATTCAGTGAGCATTCATAGCTAGGCCATTAAACAATTGAGTGATTGGGCCATGGCTTAGAAGTATTATCTTTCTGTTCACAATCTTCACTGAGCTGCACATGTGTACGCGAATATCATGGCGTACTTCATGTTGCCGGGAATGAAATGCCATGCACATACACAAAAATTGCATTATTCTGGCTTGGTCAGTCATGATGGTTGAAGATCTGCAACCTGAAAGAGAACTGAGTGAAGATAACACTGTTGCGGCTCTAATCTCCTAGCTTTCTAGGAGCACCTTGGAACCCCCTAACCAGGAGCCTAGCAATGGGAATCTTGAATTACCAACTTGTTTCTCTGCCACAAATACTCACACTAAGATATACTGGTGGTAATGGAAACAGAGGAACGAACTTAAGGAGCATAGAGCATTCATAGAGCTACCCGCTTCTTTATTGTTTAGTATTTTGTAGATGTAAATAATTGTCCCACCATTGTTTCCTATTGTGGTGACTGGTACTATTGTTGCTTTCATATGTGCTCAGACCATTAGTTTGATATATGCCAAGCTTTCTAGTTTTTGGAAGGTAGCTCTGATGTAAAGATATCAGCTCGACATTGTACAGCAGCAATAATAGTTAAAGTACAGTGGCATTTACAGGAAAAAATCTACTTTTAGTAAATATGAAAACAATGCACACCTAGCTTATTGCCCCAAGTAAATACCCTAGGTAAATACTATTAAATTGTTTATTGATAATAATGTTTATTAATAATAATAAATAGTTATTGTCCAAATACATATAAAATATCTCTAAGGCAACTTTACTTATTCCTAAAGTTATCTTGGATCTTTGACCCTTTCTTTACACTTTTGGTTTATGTTTCATATTGTTTTTTTAGTTTATTATATATTTATTTCTTTAAAGTAAAAGCAGCAAGAATACAATATGACAATAAATAGGAGAACACATGACACAGGATACAGATATCATAACCATTTCTTAAATGAAACATAAACGAAAAGGGAAGTAACAAGAAAGCAGGGTGTAGGATATAACAAACATTACTGTATACTAAATTAAAGTAGAGTGTACCTGATCCCCGGGTACCATGCATACAAATCAACACGCACCCAGCCCGGCCGATCTCTTTCCTTTAGGCCCCACCACTGCTTTATGGGCCTCTATGGCAAGGGTTACAATTGGGTTCTACACATAGCTTTAAAAAAACTGTTTTACTTATTGTGTGTAAGCACAGAAAAGATCTAACTTTAAGGGGGCAAATCTTCCCCAAAAAAGTAACTGCATGTCAGCACCTTCTATCTGATATCACCCTTACCAAAATAGACAGTCAATAATTGACCAAATCCCTTCTAATTTACTGCAACCCAAATCAAAGCAATATAAATTTTTAGGCTGTTCTTGCAATGCTCATCACTAACTATGCAGTCTGTTTCTGTCCCACTTCCTTCCTCTTTTACCCTTTGTATTACATTTTTAAAACTTCTTTAGTTGTATTCCCATTTACTGCTGGTTTCATGAGACATAGCATTGCAGAGAGGTAGAGAAATGTGTAAACTGAGAGGTTTGTGTGAAATTATCATCCTCATCTGTAA
>NW_027317709.1:0-9954 GCF_032062135.1 Pyxicephalus adspersus | reverse complement strand
TTTTTTTTTTACTTGGGTGAATTTGAGTCTACAATGAGAGAAGTCTACCTTCTTGCCTCCTGAATACCACAGTTCTGTGACTCTTAGGTCAGTTTATCAAACACCAATGATCTTTGCAGAAAGATGACATTCTTTTACTAACCAGCAATGTAAGAGGCATACTTCCTACTGACAACTCCACTAAAGTACTGTATGCTGTGTATATAGTAATGTACAGGTCGAGAAAGTTGTGCCGGTTTTAATAATTCCATGTCACCATCCTAAAACAAATATGCAGTAAAAGAAAGTCACAAAAGTCAGAATTTCTATACTTCTTTTGCTTTATAGACTTGGCTTTAGTATTGAAGGCAAACCTTTAGTGGCTGTTATACTGGCTCTTTTTTCAACATTTAGCATTACTGATCTGCTCAGTGTTGAAAATCGAGAATCAGAATAACAGCTAAGCAACTAGAGTTTTTAAAGGAGAAGAGCAATTTAAGTATTAGTGCAACCCAAATCACTATTGTGTTTTTTGAACCCAGTTACAAAAATATATAATCCTCTTTAAAGCTTGGAAGACAAACCATCTTTCTGGAAAGGAAAAGGTATTGGTACATCTATTTGGTTATCATTGTGGTATGGGCACCTTCAGTGAATAATATTTGCTGGAAAGTATTAACATGATAATATGATTTATTGACAATATGAAATCATATTGGGTCTTTTAAAAGGAAGAAAAAAATATTCCATAACAGTGGCCTATAACAACCAACAAATATTAAAACAGAATAATTGAAAATGTTTTCTTGTTTCTAAGGTTAAATTCCCCTCTATACTATTTTGGAAACCTGACAAGCCAATGTGATCTCACTCCTCGGAAGCTAGCCAATGACACAAGGTTAGTATTTTTACATCACTGTACATTTAACAGGCATCTACACCAGACTTATTTGCAGGCTGAAATCAAAATGAAATCAAAATGAAATGTGTGCTATATTTATGTGCTGGACCCTGGTTCCTTTTCCAGATTTTTCCAAACTTTCTGTCCAGTTCTACTTTTACTGGGTCAAATAAATATGGTATAAAATGTAAATACAGAAACCAAAGTAGCATTATCACTCCAAAAATATATAAAACAAACTTTTTGTTGCACACCCGTTGAAGCTAAACTTCTGTAATTCATTAAACACTTGCCAGATAGCACAGCCAGCTCTGTTGTGACATGGTCCAGTGACCTCCGTTCTCAATGCCTAGCTTGCTATTGAACAATGAAGGTGCAGTGATATCATAAGTGCTTTCTTGTCCTGTTGATGTTGTGGATATTCGCTGCCAGCACATGTGCATGCAACAGATCCTGATTAGCACCTAGCACTGCCCTTCCCTCTCCTCGCTTGAGTGCTGCACTCCAGGGTGTATGAGAAAAAATATCTGATTAGATTTAGTACTTATACTAGATGTAAGTTTAAACCACATTACAATATTTTTTCAATTAAAAAAAACACAACTATTAGACATAATGTCTACAAAAGTACAAAAGGAGGGGGGGGGCTGGAAACCTACACTTCCATAATTGTCAATATCCCAGAAGTGTTTCAGTTTTTCAGATGACTTCAATACATAATTTAGTGGGCAGTGAGAAAGGTAAAAGTTTTATCATTTATTTTTATTAAAAACAGGTTTGCCTTTATTATTATACAGTTTTTATATAGCGCCAACATATTACGCAGTGCTGTACATTAAATAGGGGATGCAAATGACAAAACAGATACAGATAGTAACAAAATACTTTTAAGCAGAACCCCAAATTATTTATTAGTACTATAGTTATAAAATAATAAATGTTATCAATTTAGATAGTGCTGTAAGAATTTACATTTTTGCGTTATGAGTTGTTTGTCATGTCAATGTTTCATTGTTTTATACAGAGTATACATTTTCTTACAGCATTGAGCCAGTCCCAGACTACGAGTATCTGTGTCATCCTAGAACACTGAGATGCACTCCAGAGCCGGATGCTTTTAACCCTTGTGAAGATATCATGGGATATGACTTCCTTCGTGTTTTGATCTGGTTCATTAGTATACTTGCCATTGCAGGCAATGCTGTGGTTCTGTTTGTTCTTCTAACAAGTCATTACAAACTTACAGTTCCCCGATTCCTAATGTGCAACCTGTCATTTGCAGACTTCTGCATGGGAATTTATTTACTTCTGATTGCATCAGTGGACTCCAAGACCAAAAATCAGTATTATAACCATGCTATTGATTGGCAAACTGGAAGCGGATGCAGTGCAGCAGGATTCTTCACAGTGTTCTCCAGTGAGCTGTCAGTCTATACATTGACTGTGATCACCCTGGAAAGATGGCACACCATAACCTATGCAATGCAACTGGACCGAAAGCTGCGTCTGCGCCACGCGATCCTGATTATGCTGGGAGGATGGATTTTTTCTTTGCTAATTGCCTTTTTACCACTCTTTGGAGTTAGCAATTACATCAAAGTCAGCATCTGCTTACCAATGGATATAGAAACTCCACTTTCTCAGGCATATATTATACTAATCCTGGTTCTGAATGTCTTGGCCTTTATTATCATTTGTGCTTGTTACATCAAAATCTACATCGCTGTGCAAAATCCAGAGCTAACACCAACCAACAAAGACACAAAAATAGCCAAAAAGATGGCAGTGCTCATCTTTACTGATTTTACATGTATGGCACCAATATCGTTCTTTGCTATTTCTGCAGCCTTTAAAGTTCCCCTTATTACTGTGACCAATTCAAAAATATTGCTGGTTTTGTTTTATCCGATAAACCTCTTTGAAAGATTTACCCTCTACTTACTGCTTTGTGAAGTTTGGATGAAGATTTTCGATTATATTCTGCTTAAGAAACAATGATCAGGACACACAGAGATGGTGACTCTTACAAGCAGGAACCAGACAGCAAATAAATGGCTGGCAAGGGTTTTAGGCTTCTAACCTTATTCAAAACAAAAAGGTTTTGTATATTTTATACAAAATGTATTCTATTATTATTTTACATTTATTCTAAAGTAGCCAATTCTCTGTTTACAAGAGTTCTCCCCAGTGGCAACCAGACGAAGCTTTTTGGCATCATGCAATGTGAAAAGTACTATTTGGTCTCTTGCAGGTGCAGGTTGCAAGGATAACCAAGTATAGTTAAAGCTAAAGTGGACCTATTTTTTCCAGGACCAGATATACAATTTTGGTATGTACATGACATAATGTAAATACTAAGAGTGTCACAGCAATATTAATTGTACTGCTAGTCTATATCTGCTACTTACTGGTGGTGGTATGGTGATTGATAAGAAAATTTAACTTATTTCCTATAAAGAACGCCCCTCCAGTTTCCTAAAAGACAAACTTTTAGCAATGTAGGAATTCAGTACATATTGCTCATTTAATGTTTTTTAAAGTATGACCTTTCCTAGCATTCCCGGTGCAAACATCAATGTTCTACATCTGCTAGTACATGAAAAAGTACAAGCTGTGTTGATTATCCAGGCTGTGAAGAAAAAGCTCCTCTGTAATAATAGTAATATGTCAGAGTGAACACCGCTGAACAGCGCACTTGACCTTTGTACCTCCATGTCAAACACAACAAGGCATGCTTTTAGTTTGCTAGTCATTGATTGGTTGCCCTTCTGTTAATATGTGATCTCTGTTTTGTTGAACTTTTGGCACTCTGTACATTCATCACAACCTAAATAATGGGACTTGGAGGCATCCTTGAAATAGAACATTAAGAAACTGAATATATATATATATATATATATATATATATATGATAAAGGAACATGATATAGTAGCTTGATATAGGAAAAATCAACTGGAAAATAAAGCATATCAATGCATGTCACTGCTGAAGACAAATGGTATTCTAACTAGGCTATTCTAACCATAATAAATAAAGAGTCTCCATGTCATCTCCATGTCACATAAGGGTGGCCATGAACAATGATGCTAATGATGCATCTCTGAAGCTCTTTTGGAATGACTGGGGCTGGGCACTTCTGATGCTCAGAAACTTCTACTGCACCCATAGATTTAAAATATTTTCAGTGGTCATCTTTTTAAAAATGAGGGTAAATCCAGACACACATGCCCCTATTTTTCACCCCATTAATAAACTTTCCCACTGCAGAAGGCAATACATGCCATATTCAAGTGGGGAATTTATGCTAAGAAAATCTCTATTTGCAGAACCTTAAAGCCGAGCTTCACAATTACAAAATACAATTTATACAAAAAACAGAAAGCTGTGTAAGCAAACATACATCATTAAATTGGAATGCCAATTCGAAGCCAGGTTTTCACTTCAAGATTAGTACCTGACATCACAAATTCTTTAAACTTTAAGTACAGTGTGCTCATATCCAGTAAGCCTCTCATGTGAGAGAAGAAGTACAATTTCTTTTTTGCTATCTGTAGATTGGAATGATTTTCCTTCACTTCCTTTCCTGGAAGCAGAACTAAATGTTAGAGTAATTTTTTAAAAATGGGGGGAATTCCTTTCTCAGTTATCTGCTTATTTTGGAGTTCTTGCCCTCAACTCCTGTTGAAAGTTGTAACATTTTGGATTTCTATCTCTTTAAGTCTTGAGAATGGTGACTTGAGAATTGGTGTCAACCAATGCAGTAATTCATAGTGTCATCTGCTTCTTCAGGAAAAGTGTTCCCTCTCCCTGCTTTCCTCTCTTCTTCTAATTTAAAATATCAATGAATGTAATGGAAATAACTAGCAGATTTAATAATACATTTTCAAAGTATATTATCATACATACAACCTAAACCCTTCCACACTATCCAACAAAAAGGCTTTAGATTATTTGAATAAAACCAGCGAATGCTCATTAAGTCTCAGCTGCACTTATTGAATCACGTCTAATTTTATTAACCTGCACCAACTCTTCCAAACACCACTACCCCTATATTTTTTCCTTATCCTAGCCCCGCTTGAAAGATTATTAAACAAAAAACTAAAGCTTTTTTTAGGTCTAAGAAACCAATTTTATAAAAACAAATAGACCACCCAAAATTAAGATGATCAATGAGGATTGAGAGAGCACATAATACAATATATTGTTTTACTACCAAGCTATGCGCTATGATCTTGATGAGCAAATCCTCTACTAATTCATAAATCCACCTGAGAAGTCTAATAGCCTTGACATGTTTACTCAGCGAACTGGTGACATTGTAAATATTTCTGTCTGAGAAAAATTCCTCCAATCTCTGACATCATTGACACTGGCTCCATGTGTGCTGGAACGTGATAGAAATGAGCAGATTGCAATAATAAAACAAAGCGATCTGTATACTGCTTCTATGTATTATTCACAGAATAAAACAGAAATACCATAAAAAAGGACAGCAACATCTCGAAAAATAATTCCCATATCTTATAACTGTTTATAAACTATGTAGGTTGTGCATTAAGGATACAAAGTCTAATTAATTGCTGTCACATAGTTTTTCGAATCATCTGTACGAGTCCCACTCTCCGTATTGCTGCTGGCTGACCAGTGAATCTGATTGATTTTTCAATTGGTAATTGCTAAATTGGGTATTTCAAAAGCACAGCTCATACATGCATATACATATTCTGCCTTTCCCATGGTGGGGTGGGGAAGCCATGGTACAGAAATTAGCTCCTGGTTGGATTAGATTAATTTTCTAATACATATGGCGTGATCTGTGTACTTTTGATCAATATTTACTATGACGTGATTTTCTATATTCAAAAACCCAAAAATCAGTTGTCTGTGATTGGTTGGCTGTTGTGCAGATTGACTTTAGAGGCAAACAGATTTTTTTATTGGAAAGGAGATCACTTTGGAAGCTAAAGGTGGCAATGTGTGCTTACCCAGACATCAGACATATTAAGACATCACCCACCATACCTGTTACAAACATTTTTTTTTTTTTTTTTCGGCAAATGTACCTGCCTCTTGTTTCAAAGATAATGATATAGGCCAAGATGGTGAGATAACAAATCCAGCTGCTGCTGCAATATTCACTACCAATCAAGAAATTCGACTTTTTCTGCTGATAGAGGTCCCTAATTTTGTGGCCAGCATCAATCAATCCACTAGCACCAAGCCTGGGTTGTCTGGTGCAACAATAAACAGGGAAGCAGCACAATGATGAGGTGGCCTCTCTGTTACTGCTTTCTTCTCTTATCAAATTGCTTGTTGTCATCAAGTGGTATATGCTTCTTGTATTTCTGCTTTCTATCACACTCCAGCCCTACATATTGACTTCAAAAGGCTGAACCCAGATCAAATTTATGTTTTCATACTGCTTGCATTTAAAAAAAAAATATTTATTAATGTTGTAATAATTACAGAGCTGTGTTCATTTGTGTGTTTTTTTTATTTTTCTAAGGTTTAGTTTTAAGGGGAGAGCCAGAAAATGTATAAAAAGTCTTAAAAAGCTGGCCCGGTCTGGAACATGAACGCTGTGGTTACCAGAAAGAAAATATGGGGGTATTTTAAACTGTAAATAGTAAAATAATGTCTGATTTTAGATTTTATGAAAAAAAAATTTTTGTCAACCTTATATTAGATTTTGTATGTGCACCAATTTGCTAACTTCATTCCAACTAAGTATTTGTTGAACTTTATTTGGTAAATTGCTGGTTCCATTAATCCACCATATACCGGTAATTGAGAAGAACAAAGGCAGATATTTTTGGATTTCAATCAGTGTGACAGTTGTGGCTCATTTCATAAAGAGAGAAAAAGTGAGGATACAGAAAGACAGTAAGTGTTTTTGCACAAAATCGCCCGGTGAAATAAAGAAAAGATATCTGCAAAGCAAAACTTATACAGCTATCAGATATAAGGACCAGACTATATTACATTTTTGTTTTGGGATTTAGATACGCTTTCGAGTAATTGTGAGCCAATAGATTTTTTTCTTATGCCAATAGATGGGATATAGGCATTGTTCAGCTTTATACCGGTGCTTCCTATCATTATCACTAAGGCAGTCCAGACCAAGATAAGTTGGTGGGAACTATTGAGATATTATACAAAACAAGTCTGTGCTTGAGCTTTACATTTTTGGACTTGGTTTTAGAAGTCCTAACCATTTCCTAATTTAGCAATTTTCATCCTCACTTACAATAGAATTTGATATGCTTTCAAGACAGTTCATATTTATTGTTAAAATAGAGAAACTGTAAAGCTGCGTACACACTTCCAATTTTTATCGTTCAAAATGAACGACGAACGAACGACGAACGATCGATTGGGCAAAAATCGTTCGGAGAATCTGCTGACTTTAACAATCCAATCACGTGCAAGCAAAATTTCTTTGCATATTGAACCACATTCAATAAGTTAATTTAATTAACCCTTGCAGAGTAATATTTCACCTTATATGTTCAATGATATTGTGTGTATGGAAACTATTTTTATAATTGCTTGTTACTTTATTGTTAACATTACACTAGCACTGTTTTATCAACTTCAACTATTTTTCCTGAAGAAGTACTCTGCACAAAACATATAGAATGTGTATTCGGGCACAAGTGGACTTTGCCTATGCGATAAAATTATTAAAACCGGCACAAAATGCATTAATTTGAACTTAACGCCTTACGATGTACAGTAGGTTTAATAAATAAGTGCCTGTATGGAGGTGCAATATATATATATATAGATAAATATATATATATATATATATATATATATATATATTCACATAACTATAAGTCATGGATGGCTTTATATTCATAATTTTGATTTGAATTTGTAATTTTCAAATGTCATATACTTCTTACCCCTAGGGAGTCCTTATTCTGTGTGTTGGTTAAATTCTGTGTGTAACCTAAATTCCTTCAGTAAATCACCCCCATTCTCCCCTTTTTTCTCTTTTGAGTTCTCCTTCTTCTTTTATTTCTGTATTAAACAGACCCTCTAGATCTTCCTTGTTGTCCAGCAACCTAGCAGAGAGATCTTCCCCCTATGCCAGCATGGCTTAGACAGAACATGAACTTGGCTAAAAAAGATAGAATTTTGTTGGCAGCACCCTCAATGTTTTCATTTATCATTAAAAGTTAAATGACACGGACATTTTCTAATATATTCTTCATAGAAAATTGTTAAGGACATACAGACTGTTGTCAAAAACAGCTAGGCTTATCGTTCAAGATTTTGGCCATGCTATGGTGAGCAGACATGTTCCCATCGGGCAGGAGAGTTAAGCCCGGACCATTTTACCTAAATCTATTTTGTGCGATTGTAGAGTTTAGGATCTGATTAGTCTATTGTAAAAACCTTTATTTACAATAATTGAATATGGTAGAAAAAAGTCTTGTAAGCTGTGTGCAGAATGTAAGTGATTCAACCTATTGAATATTATTATATAAAACCATCATATTACATAGCACATTAAATAGGGGTTGTAAATGGCAGATACAGACAATAACACAGGAGGAGGTGAGGAATCTTAGTGTCGATTAAGTTTTTATTGAAGTTCTAAAGTTCTTTTAGGAGAGGCAGTTTGGATGACAGAACAAAGTGTCCTACTGTCTTTGCTTCTTAAAGTACACTGGTGCTGTTCTTAGGCTACTGGGCCTTTGTATTGGAGAAAATACAGGAACAAGGAAGCAATACATTACATGTCCATAATTCCCTATTTTAATGCATACGGTCAAATCTTGCTGCAGTGATTGTGAGAATGAAACAACTATAAAGTATATACTAAAATTCTTTATTTACTGCTTCAACAACTCTACTGTACTTAACAGTTTCCAACAGTTCTTCAGATCCAGAGAACTGTTCTAACATAATCTCTAAATGGGCAAATAAACCTCAAAAATTCTTCTTTAGCTCCTCATAATCCGTTAAGGCTTTACCCCAGATTCCTAATGCTAAACCATCCTCTTGCTGGAATAGTTGCATTTATGCTTTAACTGTATGAGCCTATAATGGCCACAAGATGGCACTGCATAGAATTATTGTTACTGTGTTCTGTTGTTGTATGCTGGTGGCTCTCTATTGTTTTTCTTCTCTTCCTTCCATTTTTGTTGTATTGTATTATCCTTTGGTGTACCATAAGTAAAAGTATGCTCACAAACTGCTGCGTGGAAGCTTCCTGAATGTGATCAGGAAAGGACCAAATCATCTAACAGGTTTGGGCCCAGACACAATCCAGCTCAGTGAACGGACCGACACAAGGAAGTACAATTAAGACAACAGCTGTGTGTTCAGTCAAGGAAGTGAGACCTATATGGCTAGCAGCTCAGAACCTAAACTAGCAGTGACTAAACTGAATAATGACAATTATCAGCTGTCGAAGTTTAAAGTTGAATTGCTGCTATCCAGAGACGACTTGTGGGAAATTATTACTACAGACAGACCAGATAATAATCACCAGGAATTGGATAGGAAAACAGACAAGCAAGGGCAACAATAAGTCTGAAGATGACCAGCCTATTTATATAAGGGACCACAACACTGCTAAGGGCATGTGGGATGTATTGGAAAAAATCCAGGAAAGATCCAGCCTGAACAGTAAGCTATTCTTACTAAGGAAATTGTACAAAATGAGGCTAGGCACTGGAATGGACATGCAGGAGCACCTAAATGCAATGCTGGCGGTTGTGGCGCAGCTTCGGGCAATCGGAGAGGATATAAAAGACAGCCACGTATCAACCATATTGCTATGCAGTTTACCTGAATCATATTTTGCACTCACAAATGCTCTGGAAACAAGGCCTGACGCTGAACTTACACTAGAATTTGTCTAAATCTGACTCATAGAGAAATACAGGCGCAGAAAGGAGCAAGCAACAGACAGCACCGGGAGTAATACTGGCAGTCCTAAAAACCACATATACAAGAATAGAGTATGCTTCAGATGCAAGAGGCCAGGACACCTTAAAAAAAGATATGGAATATGGAAAGCCGAGCAAAATCCAAGAAGTTCTAAACAAACAGT
>NW_027317708.1:0-9966 GCF_032062135.1 Pyxicephalus adspersus | reverse complement strand
CTAATATTTAATGAGAATGTTTCTGCTGAATCACATTTCAGGCTTCGCGTGTGTGTGTGTTATTTTTTTTTTTTTTTTGTAAATCCAATTATTTCAATATACAGGCATACATTGGCTATAAAGTCCAATTGAAGCCACAGCTCAAAACTTAATTGGCTACATTAATTTAGCAGCAGTGACATCACTGCCTTTGAATGGTTTTATGTCTGTCTGCAGCTGTGGGTAACTTGGACTTGAACCATGGGTACTTCACCGGGACTAAGAGGTGTGCAATGTCTCATAGAAATTCTTGCCAGAAACAACAAAATCATTAGTATTACAAATTTTATAGTAAAATAATGGAATACATGACATTTTATGACTTTCCTCGTTCTTTATTCAGATCCATTGTAATCTTTCTTCTTTTCCAGATTTAATACAAGCTACTAATGAGACAAATGTGAATATTCCTCAGATGGCAGATACATTGTTTGAACGAGCAACAAATAGCAGTTGGGTAGTTGTGTTTAAAGCCTTAGTCACAACTCATCATTTAATGGTCCATGGAAATGAGGTAAGTTTCTTGGCATACTGCTTTGATTAGGGAAATGTACTTGTTAAGATACAGTGCCTATAATTACATTTTTATTGGAATGGCACACCAAATATATATTATTTTCAACAAATATACTCTATAAGGTAACATTAGATCGAATGGGTATTTAGTTGTGTGTGTTTTTATTCTTTTGTTTTGTTTTATTTTTTTAATACATGTATCTGGAAGGTCCAAATTCTGATAAGCCAGTAGCCTCATGTATACACATGGACTTTTTACACAGTGCTGTTCTGTTCTATGAAGAAGGGAGGACGGAAAATGAGATCGGCACCCCACTGTCTTCTCCATTACGGAAAGGTGCTCATCCTCTCTCGGTCATGCATGGATCTGCCAGGACAGATCCTAAATGACATTGGCCGACCACTGTAGACGTGTCAGATTCTTGTTTGAGGCCCCAATAGATTTAGTTTCTGGTTCTTGAAGACCTGAAAATGTATTTAATTGTTCCTCAGGAGTAATAAATAAAATAGTAATAAAAAAAGTTGGAAGGTTGCAGTTGATGATAGATTGAGGCAGACAGAATTTTGTCTCTGAAGCAGGTGAATTACAGTTTAAATGACTATTGTTATTATTGCTAAGTAATGACACCAGAGTTTGTTGATCCATTTCTTTTTGGAGATGCTTAATATTGTTTTTTTATGCCTTCCACTGGACCAGCTGTAAGTTAAGATTTCTGATTATGAAGGGTTTCTATTTAGTTCATTCTTTCTATTTATTTTTGCTTTTGGCTGAATTTGACAGACTTTACTTGTAGACACTTAACAGGTTCATCCAAATGAACTGACAAATGGAGTTATAAATGCTGCTTTTATGCTTCTTTTTAAAGACCTCATCAAGCTTTTTGCTTGTTATAATGATGGCATTATTAAATTATTGGGTGAGTATATGCACTGTTTAGTGAAATTACATAAGTGTTTTATTACATCATTTATCTTTACATACACAGTCCTTACAGTTTTCTTTTCTTTTTATATGTATACTTGTCTTGATGTACTTAATATTGTCAACTTTTTGTTTTTATTTACACCAGAGAAATTTTTTGAAATGAAGAAAAGTCAGTGTAAAGATGCTCTTGAAATCTACAAGCGATTTTTGACAAGAATGACCAGGGTTTCAGAGTTCATGAAGGTTGCGGAGGTAAGAAGCTTTTAGATGCTACCAATTATAGTAGAGCGTTGCCATAGTTTGTGTTATGGTTTAGAAGTCATATGTTGTGGTCAAACGGTGATGTTAAGGCATACAGATTTGTAAATAAACTTTCCAGTTCTCTGGTGTGCAGAATAGGAAATCTGGATACATTTTTGGAGTAAGGTAGGATGTTACCTATTAATATTATGTGTTCTAAAGTAAACATTTGATTGACTTTTAGTTTAAATCTGCTGAATACATTCTAGGTGCATCAAAGCAATAGAAGTTTCAATTATTACAAACTGTTTCGTTTGAAAGGTCTGTTTCCTGCCAACATACAGTAGAGAAACCATGGTCTATTTGCAGAGGTCTGACATGTACCCTGCTGAAAGAAAAGCTTTAGCTCTTTTTTGTTTTTTGCTATCATCAAAATGCATCAGCTTTGCTGATTGAAATGCTATATATAGGTGCAGTTTATATAAATAAAGGAACTGAAAAAGAAATGTATCTCCTTCCTGGCCCTTCCTTTCTGTAGTAGAAGAGATGAAGATGGATTGTAACAGTACCCTGTGTGAAAGAGATATCTTCAGCAATACAACCAGTAATCTGTCACCTGATGCTTTGCTTAAAATGTGGCCTTTCGCTAAAAAGTGTATTCAAAAAGTTAAACTAATGTAGTTGCATTTATTGGAATGCAAACATCGAGGAGACTACTGGCCCACCACCAATATTCAATGTATACAGATTTACACAAGTGTTTACATATATATATATGTATACACACTTGTTCAGTGCAGATAATAAATGCCAATAAACTGGTGATGTACTATATATAATAATGATGTTTAGAATGGACTTATAGATAACTTAGTCTTTATTATATGGGGTGCAGAATTATAAATGTTACTGCAGTTTCCTCTTTTTTTTTTTTCTGTTTCTTTTCCAATATTCTGCAGGTAACTTTCAAAGGGTTTTCCTTGTATCACACATCTTATATTTATTTTCTTTTTAATCGCTTGCTTATCGGATCACCTAACAGACCTTTTGGGTGAGGGTGAGTAGTTAATTTTTGTCTATTTGTGATATTTTCCTGATTCATAGGGCTCTTCTTCCTTAACGTTTCTTCCCGTTCCTGATTTCATGCAGACTCTCTTTCTGCACCTTCTACATCTCTTATCTCTGAGGCTCCTCAGCTGTCTGACCCATTTTCAGCTGAGCCCATTGCCCTTACTGCTGCTCCCACTGAAACTCCAGCTCCTTCCGTGTCTCCTGCACCTGTGTCTATTAGTACTGCCAGTGCCGATGTCGATCTTTTTGGAGGTTAGTAAACTCTTGTACATAGGTTACTCTTGTACATAGACGTTAGATTGCATCTGAGTTGCTTTTCTTAATGTATGTCACTGAAAATGAAACTGTTACTCAATGCAAATCCAAGGAGCTAAAAAAAAATCCTTGAGCAAGTACAAATCTAACTAGCAACTAGAGCTGGATTTTTTTTTTTGAGATTCTGAAACTCTTGCTCAGATTGTTGGTGTTTTGACTCTCTACCTTCTTTATTCTTTCTGATTCACTGACTGAGAATAAGTGTGCGACTTTGATATTCAGCTAACTGGGGGAGTGCTTGTATCAGTTATTTGCATGCTTGCTTCAGGTGTATGGACATTTTTATAAATTTGGTCCTTTGTGGTCTAGCTTCAGCCTTGTAAGGCATTAGGTTGGCAATAGTTATTATAGTGTTATGGATTGAATTCAAACATCAAAAACGGTATCCACAGATTATCATCTGCTTGTGTCCTGTTACAAATTATTACATGACTATGGTCATATATGAGCTTTTAAGACAATACATGGATGAATGGGATAGATCTTTTGGATGAATGTTTCTCTAAGTGGTATCCAGAATGCCTAACAGAAGGACATGTTTAAATTATTCTAAAAATGTATAGCTTGGTGGTTTGATTTGCAGTCATTATGTCTGTGGCCAATTTAACCTTGTAAAAAGACATGGCATGTTTTATACATCACTTGCTATATTACTATGTTCCCTGCATAAATATATAATGAGGCAGATGTCTAGCTGATGTTAACGGTTACATGTTAAACAATTAAACCTTCAGATTCATTTAAAATGTATGCCTGTGTTTGCTTATACATTAAGATCCATTCTTCATCTCTTTGATAGCAATGTTTAAACGTGGGCTGTGGACATATATTCCACCTTTGCAGAAATGAATGCACCTAATTACATTGATACAAGTTTACTTATCCATTCTATAATGCAGTAATGCAGTAGTCTGTACCACTTCCCTGGCCAGCTTCTTTAGCCTTCCTGTTCGTCATGCAAAGTGAAACGTTTGGGTTGTATTGCTGTAATCAATAATACCAAATTGGTTAAATTACTGGCTTTTCCTGGTAAAACTGCTACCACAATGAAAACGGAAAGAGAAGTATTAGCCATATGTTGCTAAAATACTACTGAAAGCTCCTTTCATTAATGGTTATGTGACCAAATTCTAAACATTTCATTACCCATCTCTACTGAAGATCAATCTAAATTGTGGTTCCCTCTTACATTAGTGTTCAGTGGAACAATTAT
The DNA here is from genome assembly GCF_032062135.1 of Pyxicephalus adspersus. Lineage (NCBI taxonomy): Eukaryota > Metazoa > Chordata > Amphibia > Anura > Pyxicephalidae > Pyxicephalus > Pyxicephalus adspersus. The sequence goes on along the minus strand of NW_027317708.1, from coordinate 5,647 downwards.
CACCTTTATATTATTGCTCAGATAAAAAAATAACATTGGTGTCATGCCACAGGCTCTGCTAAGTGATGATGGATCTAAACTTTGGAGGCAGTATCGGATCAGAGGGAATTCAGCTAAAGCTCAAGGAAAAAACTTCATCAAATGGGACTGCTACCCAAAAGCAGAACACCCAAGAAGGTTTTGCATTTTTAATGACACAAGTAACAACGTTCATTGACTCAATTGCTTTTTGCATAAAACAGGTAGAAATGGGTAGAGTGCTGAACTAGACATAACTCTAGGTAGTCAACATGCCATACCTTCAGCTTCAAACCAAACAACCATACTGATAAAACTGATTACTCCTTACTATACATTGTCCACAGACCCATTCATTCCAAGTGGGGAAACTTGTATGCATTGTAGACTCCAGCAGTTGCTCAGAGTGTCTCTTTCCCATAAAATTTGGTTAGCCATTTACGTATGCCTCGTTGTTTAGGCTCAGCAGGTTTAAACTAATTTTTTTCTTTAACTCTAAAATATTTTATTTTTCAAAATAGGCATTGAATGGCTTTCAGTGCAGCTTTTTTTCCTCTGTAAAGAATGCAGCCAAGCTGAATATTTAGTGTGGGTGTTGGATATATTGGTGGTAAGGTTAGGGACACTTTTACATTGATCGTATGGATAATAAAAGAATAAAGACCAAACCTAATCATCAGTTAAACCTATTTATGCTTTTTAGTACTGCTTTTCTTTTATACTAGTGATTATTAATAAGTCCACTATTCTGGATTAGTAACAATATATTGAAATTGTGATTATAGCAAACATTGGGACTTCTAGAGCAGTGGTCGCCAACCTTTTTGAACCACACGGTCCACTAAATTTATGGTCTCAGCACTGCGCATGCACGGGGAGCCGCGTGTCACTTGAAGTGGAAGAAACTTCCCCAAGAGTGATGTCACGATGCCAGAACCCACCCACTCTCCTATTGCAGGTCTTAGCCTGTGATGGGAGAGTGAGCGGGTTGTGCCCAGTGACACAACCCGCCCTAAGCCTGTGATCCATACAGGGGACATGGTCCGTGACTCTGGCCGGTGCGCCCTCCAAGTGGGGACCAAGAGAGCATTATACACACCTTGATGATTGTATGTACCAAATGTTTTTGTTTCTCTGTATCAGACCACAAAAATATAGGGGCAAAGAGGGATAGTGGTATTTGGTTGCCAGATTGAAGATTTATTTGTTGGTTTCTATGGAGTTAGATATGTTAAACTCTTGAAAATCTTGTGAGTTTAGTTATTACTGCACCTGCACTTATTTATTTTTTTTTTTTTAAGAAGATAAAGTTAATCAAATTTCACTTTATAACCTTTTGGCTGGTTGAAATATCACCCTGTGACAGATGCATCAAAAAAACACAAGAGTTTCTAAACCTAAAAGTCATTGTAGTGGTATGATGTATATAGATAATGGGGAATAGTGTTGCTGATTCACTAGAAGTCTGATGCTCTTGGCAGGATTCGGCCGTACACATCAGGGAATTGCTTTTACTGTGTAAATGGATTCTGTATTATGTAGTAATTGAAGGCTGAGTAATGGATTCCCAGTCCATGCTAAGAGACGCTGCTTGAGCTTTTAGCAATACTCTTGAAAGGAGGTATTGAGAGATAAAAGAAAGATTTAACCAATGTTAACCTTGACAAAACCCCTTCAGGTTTTATTATTCATGCAAGTTTTCTAATATTTAATGAGAATGTTTCTGCTGAATCACATTTCAGGCTTCGCGTGTGTGTGTGTTATTTTTTTTTTTTTTTTGTAAATCCAATTATTTCAATATACAGGCATACATTGGCTATAAAGTCCAATTGAAGCCACAGCTCAAAACTTAATTGGCTACATTAATTTAGCAGCAGTGACATCACTGCCTTTGAATGGTTTTATGTCTGTCTGCAGCTGTGGGTAACTTGGACTTGAACCATGGGTACTTCACCGGGACTAAGAGGTGTGCAATGTCTCATAGAAATTCTTGCCAGAAACAACAAAATCATTAGTATTACAAATTTTATAGTAAAATAATGGAATACATGACATTTTATGACTTTCCTCGTTCTTTATTCAGATCCATTGTAATCTTTCTTCTTTTCCAGATTTAATACAAGCTACTAATGAGACAAATGTGAATATTCCTCAGATGGCAGATACATTGTTTGAACGAGCAACAAATAGCAGTTGGGTAGTTGTGTTTAAAGCCTTAGTCACAACTCATCATTTAATGGTCCATGGAAATGAGGTAAGTTTCTTGGCATACTGCTTTGATTAGGGAAATGTACTTGTTAAGATACAGTGCCTATAATTACATTTTTATTGGAATGGCACACCAAATATATATTATTTTCAACAAATATACTCTATAAGGTAACATTAGATCGAATGGGTATTTAGTTGTGTGTGTTTTTATTCTTTTGTTTTGTTTTATTTTTTTAATACATGTATCTGGAAGGTCCAAATTCTGATAAGCCAGTAGCCTCATGTATACACATGGACTTTTTACACAGTGCTGTTCTGTTCTATGAAGAAGGGAGGACGGAAAATGAGACCGGCACCCCACTGTCTTCTCCATTACGGAAAGGTGCTCATCCTCTCTCGGTCATGCATGGATCTGCCAGGACAGATCCTAAATGACATTGGCCGACCACTGTAGACGTGTCAGATTCTTGTTTGAGGCCCCAATAGATTTAGTTTATGGTTCTTGAAGACCTGAAAATGTATTTAATTGTTCCTCAGGAGTAATAAATAAAATAGTAATAAAAAAAGTTGGAAGGTTGCAGTTGATGATAGATTGAGGCAGACAGAATTTTGTCTCTGAAGCAGGTGAATTACAGTTTAAATGACTATTGTTATTATTGCTAAGTAATGACACCAGAGTTTGTTGATCCATTTCTTTTTGGAGATGCTTAATATTGTTTTTTTATGCCTTCCACTGGACCAGCTGTAAGTTAAGATTTCTGATTATGAAGGGTTTCTATTTAGTTCATTCTTTCTATTTATTTTTGCTTTTGGCTGAATTTGACAGACTTTACTTGTAGACACACCTACCATAAGTTTTTTATTTTTTTTTCACTTTGTGTGCTTGATTGAAGCATTTGAATAATATGAAGTGTTTTCATTTATGTCATAGAGATTCATCCAGTATCTGGCATCTCGAAACACACTATTCAATCTAAGCAACTTTTTGGACAAAAGTGGATCACACGGTAAGAATGTGTAGTCTTTTTTCCGGTCCTAAATATGGTAACTGGTTTATTATTGTGTTCATCCATGCAGGAAATATAACTATTTTACTTTGCAACCTGTTATGGAATTCTGCACAGCAGGCTTTTCCCAGGGAAAAAAAGTCTGGGTGGACAATGTTCTACTTCTCAGAAATATAATTTTTCTGCAGCTATATTCAGCTTGCGGATAAAGGGTAACATTACTGGATGGTATTTTATCTCCACATCTAAAGAGGATGTTTTTATCATTGAGACCTCTGGCAGGCTCATAGCTGGCATTTAGTTCAGGGATTCTAATCTATCGCAGATTTAGCAGCACACAAGTCATATATATATATATATATATATATATATATATATATATATATATTGTGTGTGTGCAAAAAGTTTAATTCCATATGATAGAAGCATTTTATTTGTGCTTTTACTTTTATACGGATTTAGGAATTTAAATCTGACTAGACTCATGTTTTATTAATTTTTTTTCTATTTGAGTGTACTTAATTTACTATATGCATCCAATTAAAATTAAAAAAAATGCAGTTTTTGTGGCATTTTATATTAAAAAGTCAGGATGAAAAGATTTGAAAAAGATCATATGACTTTTTTCTTCTAAAAATACTGTTGGCTACAGATTGGCATGACAGTTTAAAAATAAATGCTTTTGAAGGCTTTTGCTAGAAACCTTGCACAATCATCTGTTAGCATGTATAAAATATACCATAAAGTTATATAGACATTTCTCCTAAAATTGTTTTTACTGTACTAGTTTATTTTTGTATTAAAAATTGGAACTTGTATCTAAACATTTACAGCTTTAAGGAATTATTTTCTAAGTTTTTAATGATGTGTTTAACTGGTTATAATGTGTTCCCCATGCTGCAGCTAGGAAGGTATTTGAGTCGATTTTGTAAATAAATGAATTTGTACCATTTAGAGGAATGTTGCCCATTGACTTGGCTGGCTGATGGCAGCAGTCTACCTTTCATTTACAGAAATGCTACTTTTTTTCTTTCTCTTTTCCTCTTCCATTCTATAGCAACCTCCTGATTGTTATTAGTTTGTGTTTTGTTATATTCCACATAGATGAGTTGTGCATACTTCAATACATTATCAGTCATTTTGTTTATTTCCCTAGGTTATGACATGTCAACATTCATTAGGCGCTACAGTAGATATCTCAATGAAAAAGCCTTCTCCTACAGACAGATGGCATTTGACTTCGCCAGAGTGAAGAAGGGGTAGGATTATTTCCTTGTTTCTCGGAACCGTCACATGCTAAAATCTGTACGATAATTATGTTTAAGGGGAATTGTTTACAATCAATTTAAAATGCTCATTAGTGTTTGTATGTGTGTATGTGTGTGTGTATATAATAAATATTATATATTTTTTTTTATAACAATCCCAGCATATGGTGATATGGTATATCAGCAAGCTATAGGTTAATATTACCTGCAGCCTTAGCCTTATCCTAGTTGCTATATTCTGGCTCTGTCACTTCTCTTACACTATTATTACACTTAATTAAAGCCCATTGCACAGCCTGGTAATCTTTTAAAAGAAGAATGTATGAGAAGTATGCATTCTTGTTTCGTCACAGGTGACAGAGGAATTGAAGGTTCAGTGAAAGAAAGTTCTATGAATAGCCATAACCTTTGACATACCAAATTCTAGATACTGGCTTATCACTATGAAAGAAAAAATGCTTTAAAACAAATTATAAAAATATTTTGTATATTTGAGCTCTTCTTCAATATTCACATAAACTCCCTTAGCAAATATTAAAACAAGAATGACTATCTGGCAGGACCTTTAGTATCTGACTTGACTAGGGAAGAGCTGAAGGAACCCAGGAACTGCTCATCTCTCCAACTTATTCCACCCCTCCTTCTTTAAACATACCCCCCAAACTTAAATAAGACACACATATTTAATTGGAATAAATTGGCCATAGCAGCCCCTTTTATTAACAAATAACATAGTTTTAATTTAACACTTAAAACAACCCGTAACAATAAACACTTTATTAACAAAATCAAGTATACCAGAACAGTATACAACCCTGTTTGGTCCATGAAAGTTCCCCCCCATCCAGACCCCTTTTTAACCAAGATACTTCTGCTCACCAACCAGGCCCCCAGCGACTAAAACGACGCCTCTGGGACAATTAGCGGGTATCCACATCCCTCAACTAGCCCCTATAACAACTAAGTGTCCTTAACGGGACACCCATATCCTGATGGGTTCCACCCCTTTGTTTCTATGTTTCCCAGTATGGCCCCCTTTATATAGTCTAACCTTTAACCCCTCTCAAGGCCAATACCTTCCATCACACCATACTCTTTCCTGCACTTTTTAGTTTACCCCTTAACTCCCTGTCTTCCCTGCTT
>NW_027317707.1:8570-9970 GCF_032062135.1 Pyxicephalus adspersus | reverse complement strand
TGCATGGAGTTTGCAGGTTCTCCCCGTGTCTGCGTGGGTTTCCTCCAGGTACTCTGGTTTCCTCCCATATCCCAAAAACATGCAGTTAGATTAATTGGTTTCCCCCTAAATTGACCTTAGACTGCATTAATGACATATGACTATGGTAGGGACATTAGATTGTGAGCTCCTTTGAGGGACAGTTAGTGACATGATTATGGACTTTGTACAGCGCTGCGTAATATGATGGCGCTATATAAATACTGTATAGTAATAATAATAGGGGCCCTGATTTAGGAAAGCTCTCCAAGGCTGGAATACACTTTCAGAAGTGAACTGGGTGATCCAGAAAACATGGAATGGATTTTTTAAAAATCATTTGCTAGCAAATGTTTTGAATCCTGGACCAGATACATTCCAGGATTGCTGGATCACTCAGATTCACTGATGAAAGTGTACTCTCTCCAGCCTTGGAGAGCTTTCATAAATCAGGGTCCGGGATGACAGAGCGATTAGATTAGAGGTGTGTTTAGTTAAAAAATTGAGACAAGGCAGCTAAGTTTATTTTATTGTAGAAAGCAATCACCGGTCCCCTATGAAATGAATAGCCTGGGAGCTGGTAATTTTTTTTTTTTTTTGTAACTTTAGTTCTGCTATCTATGGAGAGCTCCAACAGTAACTGAAGCACTGTATTGAACAAAAGCATTCACATGGTATGGATATTGTGCACAGAAAAGATATTGCAGCTTTAAGGGCATGTGTCATTTTCAAAGTGGGAGCAATTTAAAATATATTTTGGCCCCTATCTAAGTGGAATAAAAGGTTTACGATTTCCTGGTGTAAATGGTTTTATTCAAATATATATTGTCCAATATTTTGAACTCTTCTTGTACATAATACTGGGTGAGGTTTTCTGTTACAAATTTGCTCCTTGCTGACTATTTGGACTCCTTCAACTGATGTCTATATGCTGAGATTTGTGTATGCATATTGCAGAGGAAGCAAGGTTACACAACTTCACTTTTTTTCTACTTAAGAAGCAAACTATTTGAGAAATGTGTTGAAAAGCAGTCCTTGTCTTTCTGCAAAGGACTCACACGAAGGACTCTAGCAATTAATATGCCAGGCAGTTGACAACATAGAAGTTGTATGTCTGTGCTGTACTGCACCCTGGCCACCCTGGCCATATGTAAGATATGTATTGCACAAACTGAAACTAAGTTTTTTTTTTGATTACATATGCAACAAAAATATTCCTTTTTTTACATAGGTGTATTCTATTTAATATTTCATTTTTTTATATTTCAAGTTTCGTTATGTGTTCAATTTAAGCTATATTCATTGTTAAACAAAAAAGACAATAAAAGTCTAACAGCTTAAAGCGTATTTAAACTCAGAATTTTCACTTTACAAAAAAGGGT
>NW_027317707.1:0-3239 GCF_032062135.1 Pyxicephalus adspersus | reverse complement strand
TTGAGCATTTTGCACATATAATTGTGGCTCTGGTTTAGTCTACCCCTATTTCTCAAACACAATGGTTTGGATACATTTGCTAGCCTGTCCCAGGCTAATTTTAGGCACACTGCAAGCCAGCATGCATGCTACAATCCATAATTTTCTCTCTCAATCTTCACTGTCTGCAACAGGCAGTGACAATGAGTTGGAAGTGACACAAAAACTAGAAGTAGTAAGATGGACCACCACTACATGCACATATTAGACCCGGTGGCCATCATGAAAATGGGCAACTTAGTGCAAACAGTTTACCTTTTTGAATTGAATTACTGAAACAAATTAACTTTTTTGATGTTATTCAAATTCATTGAGATGCACCAGTATTCCTTCTATATAATCACAGTATGTTGTAGCAGGCCAGCGCCATAAATTGTCATCAAGTACAGTATGTTATCCAAAATTCTGCTCCACGTGCTGATGCAGCTTTTTCTGTTATAGCTTAATATAAAAAAAAAAAATCTTTTTTTTTTGGGTTTAAAAGCCTTTTTTTGGTGAAAGATGGGACTTTTTTCTACATGCAGAAAAAAATGCCGATTTCCCACATGCACAGTGTATTTTTTTTAAATTTACAGCAGGCTACATGAGCTGATCTGGCCTCTGTGCAGTGCGAGATTGGGTGATGTAGCCAGAGGAATGAAGAAGACAGCAGTAAAGGTAAGTAGGTTTTTTTGGATTTTTTTTTAGTGCCGCTTACAATGTCATACTGGCATACTAAATGTTCTCTGGGGGATAGAAGTTAGCAAACCAGCACTAGACATGTACGTTCTTAATCTAGATCCCAGAAAGCCTGCCAGATTAGGCTCTCAAGGTCTCACTCAAGAGAAAACCAATATTATTGTTTTCTGGCCTGCTACATAACTTTAGAAAAACGATTGTATCTGAAGAGACACTTTGCTAGCAGTGGAATCCTTCAAACCTATTATCACTGTAGGAGAAGCAACAACAAAGAGGCATATGATCATGTCAACAGTAAGGTCACAACTTTATTGTATGATATGGTGAGAATTTTACTAATTGTTTGGTAGCAAATTGTTGTGACAGAAACAACAATCGTCAACATGAGTTCTAGGCTGGGTTGACACAAGAAAATTATCACATTACTATGTACAAAATCACATATAACAAATATGAAACGTACGTGTACAGCGCATTTGAGAGGAGATAAAAACATATCCATGTTTACATGCACATCTGAAGCTTCCTTGTGTGTTCAGACATTCACCATTTTGACAAACTCCTTGCATACTGCACTCATTTATATCTGTTAATAATGGGAAAAATGTAATTAGGTAAATGCATCTTAGATAATTCAGAGTAATTTCACAATACAATACAGGGTAGTTAGTATTTACTCAAATACATATTTACCAGATGTAGTTTTTGCAGTTAATATTGGTTATATTTGGTATTTTACCTCAAAGAGATATATCCCACACTGAGTCCCATATGCTGCCAATGTGGACAGGCAATTGGCATTTTTACCATATTTTAGAGTTGGGCCAAAGTTTTGGGGAGTAGTTGATTGGCTTCTATCCAAACTAATGTCAACCCAAATATGAGCAGACCCCTCACTTATCTCCTGGCGCTCTCCATCAGACATCAATCTAAATTACAAACTAAGCTGGTTACACATGATTTGAGTAGCTCATTGTATTATTACATTGAAGTGGAAATTACCTTCTTCACAAGCAGATACAAAACCTTAGATGAAAACCAAAACCAGATGAACTTACTAAATGCCAAAATTCTAAATCGTCTAGAAAAATATTAACACATTAAGAGATATGAATAACTGTTTTGGAAACCACATGTTACCTCTTTCTCAGTATTTTTTCCCTTTTTTTTCTGTGTATTTGTCCATCCCATCCTTACTTCTTTCTCTGCCTAATACTTTTTCTTTTTTTTCCCCAATGGCTTCTTTGTATACTTCATCTTCTTTTGTTGATGGGGATTGGCTTATTCAGTCCAATGGCTTTATTGAATGCGGAGATTGACTATACCCTAAATTTAGTCTAGCTATGGGACTCTCCACCAATATGTGATGGATATCTGTTTTATTTAGTTTTAAGAGGGGCCCCGGGCCCATAAAGATACTAAACATACTGGACATTTTAGATTCACAAAAATGTAAATGATGTGATAACTTGCACAATACTTGGGTAACATGATCTGGGTAACATACTTGAGTAACTTGGGAAACATCCAAATTGCTCATTGTCTTTCTAACCCTCTTTTGTCAGCATTTATTGTATATCTTGTAAAGATCGGGTCCTTTTTAGTGTTTTGTGCTTTTCTGTTGTGGTTTGTTATGCATTTTCTTTTATTTCTTATTGGACTGCTGTTTAATAAAATCCTTCAATAAAAATTTACAAAAAAACAAACAAAAACAAATGAGTTACAAATGAGTATCTTCCATGCTCCTTCTTAGCTTACAAAGCCAAGAGGAAACATAGAAGGAAACCCCTACACTTTTTGCATATGAGGGTTGTGTTTTGTGAGAAGGTGTCTGTTTGAGGGATTTTTCAGTTGGAGAGTAACTGGTAGATTTTTTTCTTTGGGGTTACTGATTTAGTGCTAGAGGAGTTAAATGCATATTGTCACTAATTCCCATTTGTTGTACACAAACTTTTCATTTTTGCCCATATATTGGCAACATGGTGTCACAACTAGGCAGTTTGCATTAAATGCCCACTTTTAACATAAGTATTTTGACTACTGACTAGTTGTTGCCTGTGTATTATACATGAGATAATTGTCTTAGTGGTCCATGTATTATCAAAAAAAACATTTTCTGCCTACATATTATATATTATAATATAATATTAAAATCATAGCTGTTTTACAGAGACCACCACAAACCTTTCAATTTTTTTCACTGCCATGATACAGATGAAGAAAATTTTAACTGTCTCTGTTCCATTTATGATCAATATTAGTTCCCCTCAAAATAAATTTATAATGATTGTTACAGAAAACAATTTGACTTTTAGAAAAAATGAGTGTGTTAAAAATACTCTACCATTAAAGAGAAATACACTTGGTGCATAGGTATCACAACATGCAATCTCTTTTTATCAAATAGCTAACTCCCTGGCTGGCTCTTGTTGGCTTTTTGTTTAAGCTCTAACCCACAGCTCATGCTCTGTGTAGCTTATTATTATTTATTATTTTATTTTATTATTATTATTATTAATATT
>NW_027317706.1:0-9977 GCF_032062135.1 Pyxicephalus adspersus | reverse complement strand
TTCCACATTTTCACAGACCTTACAGTGAAGAATCCCTTCCTTATCCGGAGCTTAAACTTCTTTTCCTCCAGAAGCAAAGAGCGCCCCCTTGTGCTTTGTAATGATCTCAAAGTGAATAATTGGGAGGAGAGTTCTCTATATGGACCATTTATATATTTATACAGGGTGAGCATATCCCCCTTATACGTCTCTTCTCAAGGGAGAATAGATTCAGTTCAGCTAATCTCTCCTCATAGCTGAGCTCCTACATTCCTTTTATTAGTTTAGTTTTCCTTCTCTGCACTCTCTCCAATTCCACAATGTCCTTTTTGTGTTGCCCAAAACTGGACTGCATATTCCAGATGTGGTGTGACCAATGCTTTGTACAGGGGCAGGATTATGTCTCCATCTCTGCTGTCTATTCCTCTTTTAATACAAGAAAGTACTTTACTAGCTTTAGATATTGCAGCTTGGTATTGCATGCTGGTATTAAGTCTATGATCCACCAGACCCCCCAGATCCTCCAATACTGACCCCCCAAATTGTTTCCCCCTAGACAGTATGAAGCATGCATTTTGTTAGCTCCCAGGTGCATAACTTTACATTTATCTAAATTAAATGTCATTTGCTACTGGGAGCCAAATTAAACAATACATCCAGGTCTGCTTGTACATCAGAGGTGTCAAACTCTGACCCGGGGGCCAAATCTGACCCCCAACATCCTTTTTTTGGCCCCCAAAGGAATCCTAAATATGAACTGCAGTCTATCACGTGTTTATTATAGACCAGCGGGCTCTCTGCCTATGTGTGGCCCTGAATTGGACTGTTTCATAGACACAAATAATGCCAGGAATTTTAGTAGCAGTGCTATTTCAATGAAGAGGGAGTTTCAGCAACGGGCCACTCATAAGAATTAGCTCCACATTGGCCACGTCTGGCGTTTCCAGCACTCCCCCTCAGCTTTTCCTTGCTACTCCAAGGCATGGACTTGAATGGTTGGATTTTCATAGAAGAATATTTTTTGCCTATGCAAAAAGATTACCAGTGTATTTTAACTCAGAAGGGTACAATTGGAGAAAGAGGCATAGGATTTATTATATCTAATGAGAAGGAAAAATGTCCTCAATTTTTTCAATACATTCCACGGTTTGCCCCCAGCTTTGTCTAAGTTTTAAACTTTGGCCCTCTGTGTATTTGAGTTTGACACCCCTGTTTTAGATTATAGACATCCTGTATGGACTTAATTCCATTACATAGTTTGGTGTCATCTGCAAACACAGAAATGGTACTTTTAATCCCAAACTCTATATAATTTATAAAGATGTTAAACAGCAAAGATCCCAACACTGAACCCTGGGGTACACCACTAATAACCTTAGACCATTCAGACTATGAATTATTAATCACTACTCTCTGGATGTGGTCTTTAAGCCAATTTTCCATCTATTTAAAGATTGGCTTTTTTAAACTCATAGACATATAAACCTGGCCACATGTCACATATACCATGAGACTTTGGGCTGTTCCTTCTGCACATACTTGAGACCGGGCATGCATTATAAGCGGTGTTCCTGGAATGTAAAAAAAAAAGTGCCGATCTCAGGCATGCAAAGTTTTTTTTTACACATTTAGGAAGACACATCACACGATCCCACGTGTATGCAGTGTGAAATCAATGATGTGAGCAGAACCCAGAAAAAGAAGACTGCACCCACTGTCCCATCCGGAAAGAAGAGAGAAGCTGGGACGGCTTTGGACCTACTGGTGATATAAGTGATATCTGTGTCTGGTGATCGCTCTCTGGATGGATCTCTAGGTGACCCGACATCAACAAAACATGGACACATCTCCAATCTCAAACATTTGGGTTGGTAGTTTCTAGGTGCTAATTAGAAACATCGACTGTGTTCAAATATTTCTTCAGAATCCTAAAATCCAAAAGATGTGCTGACACGGACTTATTATTTGGCTTTAAACTCAATGTATGGAATGCACCCAGTATTATCCAACAAGCTGTGCAATGGTCCCAAACCCATCAGCATCCACGGGGTGCTCAAAAATATAATTCCTAAAAAGTTTCCTGGTCCAAGATCAGATAAACCATGCATAAAAGGAAAATATTCTTAGAGACACATCTTTTTTTTTAATCTTTTCTTTCACATTAAATATATAAAACATGTCATCCAGGAAAGGCGCACAAAGATCAGATATATGTTTAAATAACCAATTCAAAATGTACACATCAAAGTAAACCAGTCCAAAAAATCAGCTAAAACAAAGACCTGCAAATACCATGATATTTAGTATTAATAATTGCCTAACCACCAATCAAAAATCAATTTATTCTGCCGGTCATACCTCCTATAACAGATGGATCCAATGGGGAAATATTGGTATGCTAATACAATGCACAATGGAGGTGACAGATTTGATGCATTTAAAGTGCCATCCAGAACCTTTTTTGGGGGTTCTGGGCCCCAGCTTACTGCATAGTAGAAGGATCCATCTTCAGGTTCTCTGGTTGCTTACTGGGTGATATTGCCATTTCCTATTGGTTGCCCAGTGGCGGGCCCTCTCTGGTCCTATAGACTAGGGAACCGGTCAATCGCAGCCACAAAATGCAGCACTGGATCATTGATCTCCATTCTCAGAAGAAGGTCAATGGAGGACAAGTGGATATGGTCTTTGGGTAAGAGAAAATAAAGTTGAAAAGTGCTTTTGGGAAAATAAATATGATGGTGATTGTGTCTGGGATAGTGCTAGGGATGGCTGATATTGTACCCCAGGCTCTGAGTTTTCTGGGGTGTTTTGAGGACAGAGTACCTCTGCCATGGCTATAAAAAGAAAACTTTGCTTCCAATTTTAGAAAATGATAATGAATTTCAGATTGGATACACATAGAGGATTGTTCTTTGAAGTAAGCTCACATTGCAGTGAAGGATAAACCTCGTGCTTCCATATTGTTGGATATTCTATAATGCCGGGCCGGCTCTTCCTTTTTGTAGCGGATCTTATTTAAACAACTGAGCTTTCCGTTATCTCTGCCAAATACCAGCGCCGATCCTGCCTGGGTTCAGCGGGTCTGGCGTTCTCAGTAATATTCCCTAAAGTGGAGTAGCGGTGAAATATTTTTTGACAATGAGGCATTTCAGATTGTATTATAGTCGGCTCAGCCTGTAGGGTCCTTTCAATATGGCCATCGCGAGCTGAACGCGCCTTTGTTCCGCTGTCTGGTCTAATCACAAATGTTTTGTGCGCAGAGCATTGTGACTCTCGCTGATAATACGCCATACAGACCGTACTTTCCCCTCCAAGGGGAGATTTTTTTTCTAATAAAGGTTTAGAAATTAAAACCATATCAAAGTCGACAAACTTGGCTTTCATCGGCCCGGGCTGATTTCCATGAAGACGCCACTCGACGCGCTCTCTCTCTCTCTCTCCGCAATTCAATGAGACTTAAGTGCCTACAATTAGAAAACTCCGGCGCGCGGTGGCTACAAAGAAAGGCATCAAAAAGCCAAAAGGCCACTGGTTTTGTATGAAGCCGCTGCTATTTGTCCACCTGAAAATATTGCTTTTCAATTTAAAGCTGACTTCTATTATTGGTAAAGTATTTATCGCTGAGAACTTAGAACTTTGCATAATTTCCATAAAAGTTCCAGATGATGAAACTTTATCTGACGTCTCTCTAAACTTTATGATCAACAGTGATCATCTGAGGCAAAAATTGAGGCATAGTACAAATTTCGTTGAGGAGGTGGTCAGAGATCTGCCATGTTTGATCACCATTGGCAAACACCATTAATAATTCAACTGATGTTCTAACAACACGGCAACTTACAGCCATCTCCTCCACCGACCTCTCCATAGCAAAGGTTTACCAATGAAATGATTGTTATGGGCACCATTCACTTAAAGTAGACCTATCAGGTTAGTCACATAATTACATTGTGAAATTAATGAAGCATAATAATAATGTGAAGTATAAGTACAAACAAAAAATGGTACAGAATACAACAAGCTAAGATTTTATACTTTGAAGCAAAGGTAAAAAATAATTTTATAAGAGTAGTATCAGTTCATAGATATGTGTCGTGAATAAGATACCCGGTCCAACTAGACATAAAACTCCTAATGTGATCTGGAATGATGGTTATATTAATCCTAAGGGAGGTTTCTAATTCTGATGCATTTTGCCTCTTCGGATTTCTCAAACATAATGTCCTATTTGGATGAACGAATGATGATTAGTTATAGTCTAGGAGAAGATGGGTCCAAGTAAGAGTGCAGTGATTAGCAGAACTGTAGTAGGTTATGAATAGGGTAGGCGCCAAACTGCACCATAAATGAGTGGCCCAAAATATGGTTCCTTGCAAAATAGAAGGGTGGTGGGCTGTAATATGTGGTTCATTTAAGTAAAGCAGAGACACTGGCTGAGAGCAGCAGCTGAAAGTTGTAATTTGTTTTGTTCCTACTTATACTTCACGTTATTATTATGCTTCATTGATTCCACAATATAATTATATATATTTATATAGAATATTTATGTGACTAATCTTTATAAATAAAAAAAGTTCTGTTTCGGCCACGTGTATGTGGTAAAGATTGAATGGGAAACCCACAACCTCCTGGGATACATAATATTTTGTGCAAAAGCAGAAGGGGCTTTCCTGGTCCAAAAAATGCACAATGAGATCGCCATATTTTTTTCCATTTTCAGGAATGCATATCACCCCAGGCAAGAGATCGGTTGACATCGGTTGAAGAAGAAGGAAGAAGATAGCCATGCCCGGTGTCCAGTCCAAACCGAAAGGAAGAAGTAAGACGAAACGACGCACAACGTACTGGACTCAGTTTGCAGAGGAATCAATGACCATATCATCAATTTCTGCTTTAAAGTGTTTTCTAGGTATCACTTATTATGTGTTTGGAAACCCAAATATTGTATAATAAATGCAGCATGCAGCTCTGCTACCCTGATTGCTCTTGCAGCCCTTTACTAGTTGTATGTATTCTTGGATAGAGTTTCTCTATCCAAGAATACAGGAGTTCTGTGTTCCTGGATAGAGAAACTCCATCCAGGAATAGGGATAGGGCTCCCTGATTGGCTGAGGAAAGCGTTCCTCAGCCAATCAGAGAGCACAAGAGGTTTTGAATGGGGAGACTTGTCCCCATTTGACCTTTAAATAACCTCTAGTACCACGGATCCCACATTGTTCTCATTGAGATCCCCGGCACTAGAGGTTAAATGGTGACAAGTCTCCCCATTTATTCACCTTTAGTGCCCCATTTATTTCACCTCTAGTGAAAATTCTGATGACGCTTGAGCTGTCATCAGGGTTTACTTTTCCTCAGCCAATCACAGAGCACTAGAGGTGATGAATGGGGAGACTTGACCCCATTAAATCTCTAGTGCCCGGGGATCCAACACTGATAGGAGGATTCCCAGGGCTGCACAATTATTCTGTCATTGTGGGATAACCTGTAAAAAAATAAAAGTTAGTTAAACAAATCACACACATTCAATAAATTACTTTAACAATATTTTTTTATTTTACACACTTTATTACACACAAATTTGCATTGAACCCCGTGTTTTTCGAATCGGGTCTATCCGAATTCGAACAGCCATATTCAGGTCGAATATAAGGACAACCAGAATTCGAACACCAACACTATTCAAGACAACTGAATATATTTATTTCCTCCAGAAGATCAAAGAATAATCCTAAAAAGAGAGAAAATAAAAAAGGAAGAAATCCGTCATTGTTTTCCACCCAGAGATTTCGGAATCGCCGATGCCGCTGGCGACCAAGAACATCAGTCAGACCGCGTCTGCGGACCTTGGGAAGATTTACAGGATTTCCTTAGAGAATGAAAATGAGACAATTAACACTGCGATTTGTATCCCAACTGGCGGAGGAAACAAGTCATAAATCTGGCAAATAAAAGGAGCCGTAAATTGGTGTGTTTTTTTTCCGGGGTGAATTTATGCGGTTTGGGTGGTTTATGGGAAATCCATAACTGACAGGATTACTCGTTTGAAATGTTTGTGGCACTTCTTCCAATGTCTCATTCTGTGCCGGCGATAAATGTCAGTCCGTTGTCACATGATCAGACACCGTGCCATGTTAAGGAAAGGGTGGCCAAATCTCCGACTTACCCCGGATGTATGTACACCAAACTGGGAACCAGGATTACAAAGAAACTGCAACTCTGGAGAGTTTATAAGAATATAAATGCTGCATCTGTGTGATTTCATGAATGGCCATCGCAATGCCCATCACCATTCCATTGCCCATCACAGTACCCGGCCTCAGTGCCCCTCTCAAGCTATGATACAAGCAGCTGGCTTTAGGGAGAAGTTATGCAAATATCAAAATGTCTTGATGGATGGAAGTCAATCTGAACTGGCATTCCTAAACAGCCTGTACTTACCCGCAGACCCCCTCAGACAATGCCCATAGGTTGAATTGGGCCACCATGGCTGAAATAAGTGAAATCCAATAAATGAAAGGCTAGGGATAGTCAATCTGGGCAAAGGGAGGCTAGATGATGCTGGAGGGGGCACTATCTGATTTGTTGGAGGGGAGGCTGGGGAGTAAATAAATGGAGAGGAAGAAGGGCGTAAATATTTAAGAGGAGGACAGAATAAATGAAGGAGAAACTGGAGGGCAGATTTCTTCTAGGGGAGGCTGGAGGGCAGATTTATTCTATTCATCTCTCAGATGACAGGTCCACTTTATTCTCCATTGGCCGAGTTTGAAAACTTTTGTAACTGTTAAAGCGGGGAAATATTTAGACAATAGTACAATGTCCCGGCTCTCCTGTGACTCTGGGAAATTTGCAGAGCTGGGAGTTTGCAGTAGTTGGATGAGAGCGAAATGCGTTATCTGGGCCTGTCGGTGCGGTTTTGATGAATACGGTTGGTTAGAATATGCAAATGAGGAATCAAAAGAACCTAAGATTCTGCAAGAAGGAAAGAAAAACCTTTTTCTTCTGTGGTTAGAAGCCAAACTATGAAGGATTGTGACGGCATTAGCTCAGTCAGCAGAGGTTTTGTCTCACAAATTTCTCAGCTCAAGGGAAGGAGAACTCAGGGTGAATAATGAGTGCCTGCCGAACTTCATCGCGGCCCGATAGGCAAGGACAGCAGAGTGTGAAGGGGTAGATATTCCTAATAGAGGCATTTTAGTTACTGGTGGGCTCAGTCACTCCAAGACCCCAGGGATATGGGATGCCTGCAACAATTCCAACAACACTGGGTGTTCCCTCCCACCTTGGGGTGTTCTCATTCTTCCAAAATGGGTTAGCATAAGAGATGCAGCCTTCAAACTAGCTTTCTCTAAATGGAACTTATTGCTCTTGATTTTTACACTTGAGCTATTGATCTCTGTAACCAAAGGACTTTTTATAATCTTAAAGCAGGGGTGTCAAACTCAAATACACAGTGGGCCAAAATGAAAAATTTGGATAACCTTGATATTTATTGAAAGAATATTTACATATGAGGAAGGTCGCTAATGAATGTCAACGTAGGAGGGGGCTCTTGTGGGTCCTGATTGACGCGCCAGCAGAGCATTCTGGGATTTGTAGTTTTAGCGGTGCATGCGCTGTCTACCGGTGGGCCAGCTCTAGTAGACATTTAGAATTTTTTTCTCGAGCCAAATGTTTTTACAGTGCGTGTCTGAGTTTGACACCCCTATGTTAAAGGAAGCAAAAAGGGATTGTCTACGGACTAAAAATAAGAATGTTGTAGTTTTTTTCCATGACAAATGAAAAATTACTCATCCTTTCATATTGAGTAAATATTCATATTCTTCTAAAATTTAGGCAGGTGACCCAGGACTATACATTTTTAATGGGAATGATGCAATTCTGCTTTGGATCATGGTTCTGCTAGTCTAACACTGGTAGCTTGATGATGGGGTAAGAATAGAGCAGAATAGTGACCCCATCAGGGTAATGATGATAATTCTTCACCGAGGGGGTCAGGGACCAAGTTGTATATATCAATGGCAATGAATAAATGAGGTCAGAAAAATGGAAGAACTGAGTTTAATTGGTCTGTACATTGTGTCCATACATAGAAGTCTCCTTTGTATACTGATATTACACCAGGCATGGGCAAACTACGGCCCTAGGGCCATATACGGCCCGTTAGGCTTTTTTATCCGGCCCCTTGAACTCTCTCTCTACTTCACCGGCTCCACTGAAGAGGAGAGAGAGTTCAACAGGCCAGACAAAACGGCCCGCGGACTGTGGCTCTGGCCGGTGCCCCCTCCCAAGCAGGGTCAGCAGAAGGACCCACTGGGGATCCGCACCGGCCAGAGCCGCAGGTCATGTTTACTGTTCAAATCCAGGGCTCAGGGAAGTGGGCAGAACAACCCGCCTACTCTCCCTTAGCAGGCTCAGATCTGCCATGGGAGAGTGGGCAGGGTTATGCCATTATGCCCTCACATTCGTCATAATGGCATAACCCCGCCCACTCCCCCATCGTTCTGGCCCGTCTGCCAAATTTTAGGTCAGATGACTTGGCCCCCAAGTAAAAAAGTTTGCCCACCCCAGTATTAGACGGTTCGGATTATGATATGGGCTCAGGACAGTATCATGTGACCCCCCGAAAACCGCGTGCCATCCTGTATATTACCCATAACCCACACCCAGCAAACATTTTCCCCGTATTTCTGCAGATCCTGATAGGGTAAAAATAAAATAATAAATACATCGGCATAACTATGCGCACTTTTACCGGGGGCTACCCGCTAGAGATGCAATGCCTTGCTACGCATGATGGGAGGTCAAACATCCGAGAGGCCCCTGCGGTGATATCTATGGCAGAACATCGAACTTAGAATGATATTTCAAAAATTCCTTTTTTAAGAGGCTGAAGAACATCAATTTACAGCGGCAGATAAAACACTTCAACTCGATGAATGCTGCTAAAAGGTTAAGAAAAAGTACGGAATTCACTTACAAATCACTAATGTGTCATTTCAATGAGAAGACTTTAGAGGTGTTTTTTGTTTTGTAACATTTATAATAAAATTGTAACATTTACAGTATAATCAGGGTGTTGTAGTTGGAGGATTTTTTGTGTCAATTGTTTTTCAAACATATACAACAAAATAAACAAAACAAAAAAAATAACATTCACAATAAACAAACTTCTCTTCCTCTGATTTCCCGGCTGGAGGACACCCATCATTATCAAGACCAGACGTAGGCAAACTCTGGCTTTTAGGCTGGATACGGCCTAGCCAGTCCGGCCTAACGCCCCCCCAGTTATTTATTTTTGGATCTGGCCAAATTGAATGGTCAGGTTATCTCGAGTTCCTGCAATATCATCGATATCGTGTTCCCCCACAGTAACCCCAATTACTATGCCTAAAGAGCAGAAGCAACGCGAAGCTACCAGTCTCTGGAAGGTTGACCTCGAAAGTTGTTGACCTCGTTGACCTCGAACGTTCAACCCTGAATGGCATGACAAATTATTCTTCGTCCAATGGGGCAACAAAGTCCTGCGTTTAGTGTACAACGACACCAACAGCATTTTCAAGCAGTCAAATCTCAAGGGGCATTTCGATGCCAAATACAGGTACAGAGACTACACCGCGGAAGACTGAGGCTGCTCACTTTCCTTGAACTCCTTGTTTCTTCTGGCCTTGCGTGCCTTCTTGACCTCCTAAAATGGCCTAGTAGTCCAAAAAGATTGCCAACCCCTGATCTAGACCCTCCTTCCCCAGCCCGCCATTTTATTTATTGCATTTTAATTCATACAATCATGGAGGATCAGTAACACATATAGGTAATTTGTGCAAATTGCATGCAAAATAAATAAATCTACCTTGGAAAACCACGCCTTTAGAATGACATTCACCCACCAAGGTGTTGTGAGCTGCTGAGCAAGATGGAGAAGTGAAAAAAGTTGAATTTCCTTCTGGCATAAAGAATGAAGTCAAATCAAATTATACAGCGCCGGTCGGCAGCGTCTCTCT